>NC_057814.1:390008932-390183259 GCF_018294505.1 Triticum aestivum | reverse complement strand
TTCAGTTAGCAACAGTAGCGAAGGAATCGCTCGATCGGGTTCAGTTAACAGCCATCGATCGATCGCTCGGGTTCAGTAACGCGTAGCCTGCAGTGCAATGGCTCGGGTTCAATTAGAGCCCAACGCCTCGCTCGGGTTCAGTTAGAGCCAACGCCTCGCACACACGCGTGTACGTGTACGAGAGAAACGTGCATCGCTCGGCCCCCGACCTCCCACCGTAACCGGGAACTCCCCGAAATTTTCCTCGCCCTCGCTTCTACCACGTTTTTTTCCGTCATGGACAGCCCAAAGAATGTCATGCAGCTGCGTCTCCGGCCCGCCCAGGACGAAAAGCCCATTTTCTGTCATGATTTTTTGTCATAGAAGTAGGAGCCCACCACATCTATGATGATACCGGGTTTTGTCACAATTATCGTCATAGAAGTGTCATGTGTATGACAGAAAAAAAATTCGTTCGGCCCAAAATGTCACGGATGTGTCTTTTTCTATAGTGACATGCCCTGCAAAAACAAGTTAGACGTCCTCTACTTTGTTGTTGCAAGTTTTACGTAGCTGCTACGGGCTTCTAGCAAGAATCGTTCTTACCTACGCATCAAAACCACAACGATTTTTCGTCAAGTGTGTTGTTTTAACCTTCAACAAGGACCGGGCGTAGTCAAACTCGATTCAACAAAAGTTGGAGAAATAGACACCCGTCAGCCACCTGTGTGCGAAACACGTCAGTGGAACCAGTCTCATGAATGCGGTCATGTAATGTCGGTCCGGGCCGCTTCATCCGACAATACCGCCGAATCAAAGTAAGACATTGCTGGTAAGCAGTATGACTATTATCGCCCACAACTCATTGTGTTCTACTCGTGCATATAACATCTACGCATAGACCTGGCTCAGATGCCACTGTTGGGGAACGTAGTATTTAAAAAAATTCCTACGATCACGCAAGATCTATCTAGGAGATGCATAGCAACGAGCGGGGAGAGTGTGTCCACGTACCCTCGTAGACCCAAAAACGGAAGTGTTTAGTAACGTGGTTGATGTAGTCGAACGTCTTCACGATCCAACCGATCCAAGCACCGAACGTACGGCACCTCTGTGTTCAGCACACGTTCAGCACGATGACGTTCCTCGAGCTCTTGATCTAGTTGAGGACGAGGGAAAGTTCCGTCAGCACGACGGCGTGGCGACGGTGATGATGAAGTTACCGACGCAGGGCTTCGCCTATGCACTACGACGATATGACCGAGGTGTGTAACTGTGGAGGGGGCACCGCACACGGCTAAGAGAAGACTTGGTGTGTTCTAGGGTGCCCCCCTGCCCCCGTATATAAAGGAGGGGAGGGGAGGCCGGCCGGCCCCTGTAGGGCGCGCCAGGAGAGAGGAGTCCTACCAGGACTCCAAGTCCTAGTAGGATTCCACCTGGAGGAAGGGGGAAGAAGGAAGGGAGAGGGGGAAGGGAAGGAAAGGGGGCGCCGCCCCCTTCCCCTAGTCCAATTCGGACCCAAAGAGGGGGGTGCGCGGCCAGCCCCTTGTGGCCCTTCTCTCTCCCCACTAAGGCCCATGAAGGCCCATTAGTTCCCCCGGGGGGTTCCGATAACCCTCCGGCACTCCGATAGTTATCCGGTACCTCTCGGAACTCATCCGGTGTCCGAATAACATCGTTCAATATATCAATCTTTATGTCTGGACCATTTCGAGACTCCTCGTCATGTCCGTGATCTCATCCGGGACTCCGAACAAACTTCGGTCATCAAATCACATAACTCATAATACAAATCGTCATCGAACGTTAAGCGTGCGGACCCTACGGGTTCGAGAAATATGTAGACATGACCGAGACACATCTCCGGTCAATAACCAATAGCAGAACCTAGATGCTCACATTGGCTCCTACATATTCTATGAAGATCTTTATCAGTCAAACCGCATAACAACATACGTTGTTCCCTTTGTCATCGGTATGTTACTTGCCCGAGATTCTATCATCGGTATCATCATACCTAGTTCAATCTCATTACCGTCAAGTCTCTTTACTCATTCTGTAATGCATCATCCCGCAACTAACTCATTAGTCACATTGCTTGCCGAGCTTATAGTGATGAGCATTACCGAGAGGGCCCAGAGATACCTCTCTGATACACGGAGTGACAAATCCTAATCTCGATCTATGCCAACTCAACAAACACCATCGGAGACACCTGTAGAGCATCTTTATAATCACCCAGTTGTGTTGTGACGTTTGATAGCACACAAGGTGTTCCTCTGGTATTCGGGAGTTTCATGATCTCATAGTCAGAGGAACATCTATAAGTCATGATGAAAGCAATAGAAATAAAACTAAATGATCATTTATGCTAAGCTAACGGATGGGTCTTGTCCATCACATCATTCTCTAATGATGTGATCCCGTTCATCAAATGACAACACATGTCTATGGTCAGGAAACTTAACCATCTTTGATTAACGAGCTAGTAAAGTAGAGGCATACTAGGGACACTCTGTTTGTCTATGTATTCACACATGTACTAAGTTTCCGGTTAATACAATTCTAGCATGGATAATAAACATTTATCATGATATAAGGAAATATAAATAACAACTTTATTATTGCCTCTAGGGCATATTTCCTTCACATTGTGCCCTAAGTCTCTCCCGTGCATATTTTACATACTTGTCTCATATCATATTTGGCTCAAGCATCAAGCATAGAGAAAAAAAGCTTTTAAGCAAAAGAGGAGAAACAAAGAGCTTGTAAGCAATAGCATTAAGCCATTTTGCATAGACATATCATCTTGGTCACCGCATACATAGCATAGTTGGGATAAAAGACAACACGTTTCTCTCATAGGTTGGTGCACAAGCGTATCTTGCCCATTTGAGCAATCGAGCTAGGGTCTCTCTAGCATTCGCACAACAAGAGCATTTTCCATGGTTACACATTTTGAGCTCACTCCTTGGTTGTGTGGATCCCATCTATCGTCCGTGTTTGAGTTCCTAGTGATATTCTTGGCTTTGGTCTATTTGCTTTACTTGCAATTTGGTGAACCTTCTCAACCTTATCGATATCTTGACTAACATTTGCTTGAAAATTTTCCACCATCCTAACCGAGCTACTCCATAAGCCTTTGACTTGTAGGTGTGAGAAACAATATCCGGTACCAATTCTCCTATTATAGCATCACATGGGATCGTACTTGTTTCATTCACAATCTTCGGACAAGGTAACTTTGGTTTTGTTCTCTCATTTTCCTACTCACCTCCACTTTCATATGATGGATAGGCCGAGTTCTTCTACCAATCCACTCTTCATAGAGCAAGACGGCGACATGACCTCCTACGTCACCAAGACTCACCTATTTGGCACACAACAAGCTTTGCATCAAGAGCAACTGGCAATGAGCGACCGCATCGACAATTCGCCACCGACTTACGCCTCTCCGAGCAACGTACAAGAGACTACTTCGACAACAAGCTTGACGAACAAAAACAAGAGAGCAATGCAAGAATGGATGAGATTCGTGCTTTGTTGGTCAACCGCTCTTCTACCTCGTCGTCCTACTCAAGACGGAGTCACTCGAGTCGACACTCTGACGACACCGTCTCCGGCTCAAGTACTCTGACATCAAACACTCTTCGACGAGCTGCGTGCCAAGATCGTCAAGCAAACCGCAATCCTCTTCACGGCATCGATCCTCAAGAGCAACTTCGAGCACAAGAAAATCGACATCGCCAAAATCAAGCTACCTTTGTGGAAGCACAAGAAAGGCAACGCCAACGTCTACAAGAGGAAGAGCAGGCGTGCCAACACCAAGAGGAGCAAGACGCCGAAGCACTTCGACAACAACAACTACGGCGTGAAGTTCAAGCTCAAGCGGCCCAAGACGCACTCCGGGAATCCACTCGTGCCATTGCCCAACGCGGTCGGCAAGCACGTGAGAAAGATGAAGCTCTTCGTCGGGAGATACAAGAAGAAGCCGTGCGTCGTGAAGAACAACAAGAAAGGTGAAACCAAACGCATATTCCTCGTCCTCCTCCACGACAAGAACAACACCAAGTGGAACAATTGCTTCAACACCCTCCTCCACGCCAAGAGCGGCATCTTGAGGAACGAGCAATTGAGGACCTTCCTCCACGGCATGAGCGACATCAAAACCGCCACTATGATGAAGAACTCCGCTACGGCAAGCTCAAGTTCACCATGCCAAAGTTCTCTAGAAGCAATGATCCCAAAGAATATCTCTCATGGGCCTTGAAGGTGGACAAGATATTCCGTCTTCACAACTACGACGAGGAAAATAAGATCGTCATGGCCTCCCTCGAGTTTCAAGACTATGTCCTCATTTGGTGGGAACAAGTGATCGAGAGACGACAAACAAGAGGCGAACCACCAATCACAACTTGGACGGAAATGAAGGATGTCATGAGAGCTTGCTTCGCGCCTACACACTACACCTGTGATCTCTTCAAGAAGTTGCAACTCCTAAAGCAAGGCACGAAGACGGTGGAAGAATACTACCAAGAAATGGAGATTGCCATGATACGAGCCAATGTCAAGGAAGACGACGAGCAAACAATGGCACGCTTCTTGAACGGCCTCAACCACCCAATCAAGCGGATTGCCGACTTCCAACCATACTCAAACCTTATCGATCTAGTTCGTCAAGCAACCAAGGCCGAGCGACAAGTGCAAGATGACTTCAAATATGCCAAGTACTCATCCAAGACCTACGGCTCCTACTCTCAAACTCCTGCGACTTCGGCACCTCCTACCTCAACTAGAGCATCACCAAGAACCGGCGACAAGTCAAGTTCCAAGCAAGTTACGCCTTCCTCGACTCGTCCTCCGGCAAGCACCTACAAATCCAAGACTCCCTCATCTTTGGCGCCACCGAACGACTCCGTAAAGACAAGTTCTATCAAGTGCTTCACATGTGGTGGCCGAGGCCACAAGTCTTTCGAATGCACCAACAAGTGCACCATGATCTTCAACGATGATGACACATATGACTCGATGAGTGAAGAAGAAATGGAAGCCCTTGAGCACGTGGCCATGCACCGGCGCGTGAACGAAGATGAAGATGATCAAGTCTATTGTGACAATGATTCAAGTCCCTCTCTCGTGGTCTCCAAGGTCTTGACGCTCCAACATCACCAAGAAGAAGACCAACGGTGCCACATCTTCCACACCAAGGCCGGCATCAATGGGCGTTCCATGAAAGTCATCATCAACGGAGGAAGTTGTCACAACTTGGCAAGTGAAGAGCTATGTTCCAAGCTGCGGTTGGTCAAGAAAAAGCATCCTCGTCCCTACAAGGTGTAATGGCTAAGCGACTCCGGCACTATTCAAGTGGAGCATGCGATGCAAGTTTCTTTCAAGATCGGCGCCTACGAGGACACCTTGGAGTGCGACATGGTTCCTATGTCTGTGTGCCATCTTCTTTTGGGAAGACCTTGGCAATTCGACCGCGGCGTCATCCACAACGGAAGAACTAATCACTATAGCTTCAAGATGAAGGGCACAGAGTACGTACTACGACCAATGTCACCAAGCCAAGTGATCGCCGACAAGCAAGCTTCCACCCATCATGGAGATACTAGTGAGAGAGTGAACCACCACAAAGAAAGTGAGCGCCACAAGCCCAAATTGAGCGACTCTTCGCCAAGAGAGAAAAACTTAGTCCTCCTAGCCACAAAAATAGAGATAAGAGAAGTGTGTGAGAACCCATCGAGTGTCATCCACTATGTCCTCCTATGCAAAGATGGGGTGGCACAAACTAACAATTCTAATCCTCTTCCTCTAGTGTTCTCTATCTTGTTGCAAGAATTCAAGGATGTTTTTCCCGATGAGCTACCCCCGGTCTTCCTCCTCTACGTGGCATTAAACATCGGATCGACCTCATCCCCGATGCACCTCTTCTGAACAAGGCCCCATACCACGTCAACCCCGAAGAAACTAAGGAGATCCAACGGCAAGTACAACAACTCATTGACAACGGTCATGTACGTGAAAGCTTAAGCCCTTGTGCCGTTCCGGTTATCCTTGTGCCTAAGCAAGATGGTAGTTTTCGCATGTGCTCCGATTGTAGACCCATCAATGCTATCACCGTTCGATATAGGCATCCCATACCTTGTCTTGATGATATGCTAGATGAGCTTAGCGGTGCCACTATTTTCTCAAAAATTGATCTCAAGAGTGGTTACTATCAAATCCGCATATAAGAAGGTGATGAATGTAAAACCGCTTTCAAAACTAAATTTGGCTTGTACGAGTGGTTAGTTATGCCTATGGGTTTATCGGAGGCTCCCGGTACTTTCATGCGTCTTATGCATTTTGTGCTTCGGCCTTACATTGGAGTGTTTGTTGTTGTCTACTTTGACGACATACTTGTTTTTAGCAAATCCATCAAAGATCATGTAAATCATGTTAGGGCCGTTTTGCAAACTCTTCGCAAGGAACGTCTTTATGCCAACATGGAAAAATGCACTTTTGGCGTTGACAAGCTTGTTTTCTTGGGTTTCGTTGTTTCCTCAAAGGGTGTCCATGTTGATGAGTCTAAAATTGAAGCAATTAAAACATGGCCACAACCCACAAATTTGCAACAAGTGCATAGTTTTCTTGGCCTTGCGGGTTTCTATCGCCGCTTTGTGAAAGACTTTAGCACTATTGCTGCACCATTGCATGCCTTGAGTAAGAAAAAGGCTCCTTTTGTTTGGGGACCTTTGCAATCTACCGCATTTAATGAGCTCAAATTCTTGCTTACTCATGCTCCGATTCTTGCTTTGCCTAACTTTGACAAAACTTTTGAGGTCCATTGCAATGCTAGTGGTAATGGAATTGGTGGAGTTTTGATGCAAGAAAAGCGAGCCATTGCATATTTTAGTGAAAAACTTTCCGTGCTTAACTTAATTATCCCATCTATGACAAAGAATTGTATGCTTTAGTGCGTGTCTTGCATGTTTGGGAGCATTATCTTAGGCCACATGAGTTTGTCATAGATACCGATCATGAGAGACTTAAGTACCTTAAAGGTCAAACCGAGTTGAATAAACGACATGCTAAATGGAGTGAATTTATTGAATCTTTCCCCTATGTGATCAAGTACATTAAGGGCAAAGAGAATGTTGTGGCGGATGATCTTCCCTGCAATGCATGTTAATTACTCAACTTGAATTGAATGTTGTTGGATTTGATCATATCAAAGATTTGTATGAGCATGATGTGACTTTTGCTACTCCTTTTGCTAAGTGTGTGACGCATACTTCTTGGAAACAATACTATATCAAAGATGGTTATCTAATGAGAGCTAACAAACTATGCATCCCCGAGTCTTCTCTTCGTTTGTTACTTTTGCAAGAAGCTCATGGAGGTGGACTCATGGGACACTTTGGACGCGACAAGACTTTTGCCACGCTCTCCAAGAACTATTTTTGGCTCAAGATGTTTCGCGATGTCTCACACTTCACCAACCGATGCTCTACATGCCGCAAAGCTAAGTCACAATCTCAATCCCATGGTTTACATATGCCACTACCTATTCCACATCAACCTTGGGAAGATATTAGCATGGATTTTGTGCTTGGATTACCTAGGACTCAAAATGGCAAGGACTCTGTATTTGTTGTTGTGGACCGATTCTCTAAAATGGCTCATTTTATCTCATGCAATAAGATAGACGATGCTTCACATGTTGCAAATCTTTTTTGTAGGGAAATCTTGAGGTTACACGGCGTGCCAAAGGCAATTGTGTCGGACCGAGACGTCAAGTTCTAAAGCTACTTTTGGAAGACGTTATGCGCCAAGCTCGGAATCAAGCTACTCTTCTCCACGACGTATCATCCTCAAACCGATGGCCAAACGGAAGTCACCAACCAGACGCTCGCCACTCTCCTACACGTGTTGATCAAGAAGAACATCAAGGAGTGGGAGGAGTGCTTACCCATCGCCGAGTATGCCTATAACCAAGGAAGACACTCTACCACCGGCAAGTCCCCCTTCGAGGTTGTCTACGGCTTCAACCCTTTATCGTCGTTGGACATCCTTCCTCTACCGCTCCAAGAACAAGCAAACATGGACGCTAGTGCAAGGGCCACCTACCTCAAGAAGATGCACGAAGAAACATGTTCCACGATCGAGCACCAAGTACAACGACTCGCCTCCAAGCTCAACATCACCAAGTCACTGATGGCGTTCCAACCGGGTGATCTAGTATGGTTACATCTACACAAGAACCGCTTCCCCAAGGAGTGCATGTCAAAGCTACTTCCGAGAGCTGATGGACCACTCAAGGTGCTCGCACGCTACAACGACAACGCCTACAAGATGGACATTCCACGTGACAAGTACAACGTAAGCGACATCTTCAACGTCAAAGACTTGGCCAAGTACCATGGTGATGATGATCATGATCCATGGACGGATCTCTCCCAAGGGGGGGAGATGATGCGGAGCATCCCGAGTCCATCCGCAACGACACTCCATCACCACCGCAAGCACCGAGAGGACCAATGACAAGAGCACGTGCACGCGCCATCGAGAACGAGGTGAACTCCTTCTTCTTCGAGCTCCACTCAAATTCACACAAGAGTTGGATCCTACCTCAAACGGAAGTGTTGTGCATGATTAGGTATCAGGTGTTGATCATGAAGAGGCTAGCACGAGGACCCGAGCACCTACGGACAAGAAGGAGGAAAGGAGCGAGAAGGATGAAGGAGGGGAGGCTCTGGACACTCCGGGTGCCCGGCCACAACTTGGGCATGGCCCCTGCCATCCCCGGGTGCCCGACCATGGAGGGCTCGGGTGCCCGCACCCCCTGGGCGCTGCTCCTAGCCACCCCCGGGGGCCCAGCCTTGAGCCCCGGGTGCCCGGCCACTCCCCTGCCGCCCCCCTGACCAGGCCGGGTGCCCGGCCCCTTCGCCCCGGGTGCCCGGTCCTTCCTGAGCGTGTGGCTCTGACCGGTCCGGGTGCCTGGACCCCTCCGAGGGCTTGCGTGCCTTTTTGGGCTTTTGCCCTTGTATCCCTCTCCCCCTCTTATTTCGTCTCTAAACTATAAGTACCCCCCCACCTAGCTCATTAGAGGGATAGAAATGATTTAGATGAGACATTTTTGAGCTTTGCTCTTCTCCCCACCTCCTTTGGAGATCAAGGCCTCCTAGGAGAGGATCCACTTGTGGAATCAAGACCTCCACCTTGGAGTAGACTACCACCATCAAGACCTCATCTCTAAGGAGTGGGATGAACATTATCATTATATCTTTCCTTTGATTGTGTTTGTGAACTTGTGGATCTTGTGATGCTATTCTAGTGGATGTGTCATTGGGAATTGTTGGAGTTATTTCCTCTTGTGTTCTTGTGTGTTCTTGCTCTTTTCCCCCTCCAAGTGTGAAAAGATCCCCTCTAGGGTTTCACCCTACAACACTATGCTAGTTGATTCTTGTTCCCATGAATTGTTTGCTCACAAAATCCCTATGCATAGGAAGTGGGTTAGGCTTAAATGTGCTAGTCACGTGCTTCATGATGCTCTCTTTATGTTTCAATTCTTATCTTTTATGTGAGCATCATTGAAATCATCATGCCTTGGTAAAAAGGCATTAAGAAAAGCGCTTGTTGGGAGACAACCCAAAATTTACCCCTACTATTTTTGTGTGTTCACATGATTAAGCTAATGTAGTAATCATGTTTTATAGATTTTGTTTCAATAAAGTGACAATTAAAGCCTTTGGGATAGTGTGGATGATTGTTGATTTGATTCTCCTGTTCACAAGATCAATTCCGTAGAATAGAATCGAGCAAAAAATTTAGGGTTAAGTTTCTGCAGAATGAAACTCGGACCCACCGATTTGGAATTTTTGGCGTCATCGATTTGGTTTAGGCCATTGCACTAGTACATCTCGGTTCCACCGAGTTGTACTAATCGCTGAGACCGAAAAGCAATTTCTGTGAAACCCTAGCATCTCAGCAAGAACGAAACCCATCTCGGTCTGACCAAAGTGGTGTGCCAAGTCTCTGTCTCATGCTTTGGCTTCACCGAAATGTTCAACTCAGTCGATCGTATACTCCTATGAAAACTTGAAACTAAAATTTGAACTTAATTTTTTTAAACATCTGCTTTTTGTGATGACTCATCTACTCTGCCCATACCTACCTATTCACAGGGTCAGTTTGCAGGATGTCAGAAGCAAGTGATATTCAGAATGTCTCAGAACAGCATGCAGATCTCAGTGAAGGATCAAGTCATGAATGAAGTTTTATGAGGGAGAAATAAGATCTCCGGATCTTTCAAAGGCAGCCACCAAAACTAGAAAGAAGAGAACCTCAGATGATGAGGATGAGGATTTTGTGGCTAGTGAGGCAACTTCAAAGAAGAAGAAGGTTGTTCTTGCTAGGGAGTATGGCACAACAGCTATCTCTAGACCTTCTGATAGTGCCAAGGAGAGAACAACAGTAAGGAAAGTCCCATTCTCTAAGGCAGACAAAGCCAATAGTCCTAAGAAGACCATGACATTTACACTTGAGGAGCCAAGTGACTTAGAGACAACAGCTGCAGGAAAGAAGAAGAAAAGGGCAAGGAAGACAACTACTTATGTTGTTGGCAGACCCTCCATGATGGTTGATGATGATGAGGAGGAACCAGCAGCTAATGCACCTCCTGCCAAGACTCATAAGCTTATGTCTGATGCTATGAAGTCCGCTGCCCCCTGCAAGTCAAAGCCCAAAGCTCCAGCACCTAAGAGGTCTACAAGGAATATATCTGCCAGTGAGAAGAACAAGGCCCCAGTGCCTGAAGCTGAGATTGATGATGAGCCACTAGTGCTCATGAGATTGAGACCCAAGATCCCAGATCATGACAACACACATCCAGTTGCAGAAAACATGATGCTGAGGAAGGACAAAGGTTTGCATCAGTGGAGACTGTCCAATCCATATGCTGCAAGGAGAAGGGCTGCTTGTGACTACCGTTTCCACACCAGAGCAACAAGATTTCTATGATACTATGTTGCTTGACAAGAATCCAATTGTCAGTGATATGAAGTGGGTGGATTGGAAGTATATTGATGCAAATGAAGACAACTTCCCCCATGTTCATGAAAGCTTCCAGCTTGCAGGTGTTGATGATTTTGTTGGGAAGAAGCTTACCAAGTGGAATGATGAGATGATCATGCAGTTCTACTCTACTACTCACTTCTATCAAGATGGCAGGATAGTGTGGATGACTGAGGGAAACAGATACCAGTCAACCATCTCAGAATGGGATGATCTTCTTGGTGCTCTAGAAGAAGAGGAGAATGACATTGATGTATATGCAAAGCCTAAGATGGACCACAATTCCATGAAGAATATGTACAAGCCTATTCCTGAGGATGATGTTGAGACTCACAAGTTTGGTTCAATAGAGCACTTGCTAGTTGGTTTGGCCACCATCAATACTATATTGAGGCACACTCTTTTGCCCAAGTCTGCAGATGACAAGATGATCCGTCGCCATTCCATCAACATGCTGCACTTATTTGATACACCTCAAAAGTTCAAAGTGATGAACCTTGTTGTTGAAACAATTAAGAGAACCACAGTTGATCAGAAGATCATGTGGATTTGCTCCGCGCATTCAGTTGCTCATCAACTCCAAGGTTGGCACGAGCACATATCTACTTGATCGTGAGCATCTCCCATTATATCTAGAGTTCGAGGACAATGTAGTGGTGATGGATCCTTCACACCCTACATCTGCTCAAGCTCAAGAGAAGATCCAGGCAGCTGCTGCAGCTAAAGCAGCCAGGAAGGCATCTGCTCCCAATGCTCCCATTGCTAACCTCAAGTCTAAGAACGATCAAGTGACGTATCTGCTAGAAGCAACCCGGAGGATTGAGCGAAGTCTGGTCAACCTCACCAAGAACCAGGAGAGCCTAGAGCGGATAGTCGAGACTAAGATTCATGATCTTGATGTGAAGGTCACAGAGGTACAGACTACAGTGGAGAAGCTATGAGATGATGTTTATACAACCAGAGCTACTGCTGATGAGAGTGGAGATGATAGACCGACAACTGACAGGTTCCAGACAGTGCCTAGGGCACCCAGGTCTACTACAGTGCCTGATGCATATACGAGGACTACGATTTCTGCACCTGCTGCTGCGGCTTCTATAGTGCCACCTCCAGTTTCTACTCCACCAGCCCAGCAGACATCAGCTGAAGCCTTCACAGATGCACTTCTCTCAATGCCATCTACGCACACCGGAGCTTCCAGCTAGCAATCGCCATCAGGAGCTGTCGAGGATCATGCCTAGAGAGACGTGTAGCTCTATACCTATTCGAACTTGTTGGTACTTGTTGCCAAAGCGGGAGAATTTGCATAGATCATTAGGCTTCGAGAGAGAGTGTCTTGCTTTTGCTCATTGGTTTTCTTGTGTTCTTTTGCTACTATTTGGTTTATGCTAATTTGGTTTGATATGCTTGTGAGATACTATGTGTGTGATTGATCATACTATGCTTCATGTGATGCTTAATGCTTATCCTTATTATTAAGGAGACGAGAGAGAGAGAGAACTGAGACGAGGGAGACGGCAGGCCCGACGGCGGGTGGGAGTAGGCGGAACACCTCCTGCAGCAGATCCATCGGCTAGAGACGAGGGAGACAACCGGCCCGACAGAGGGTGAGGTGGGACGTGGAGGCTCGGAAGAGCATGATCCAATGACGTGAGGCGAGGGAGACGATCGTCCCAGCGGCAGGCTGGAGCTAGGGGAGCACCGGTTAGTTGATGCAATGGCGGACGAGGCCGGTCGGCCACAAGAAGGCCTCTGTGCGAAGAAACTTTTACTCGGCCGCCTCCAGATGGAGTAAATGTACGCCTCGGATAGGAGGAGGAGTAAACTTTAATCTTCTCTATTCGGTTTTGTGGATCGGATAGGTGCTGGTCAGAGGAGTAAAACCAAAATTTTCGGAAATTGGCAATGGCTCCTAGGCGCATATGCACCCATTGTCTAAATACACATTCTGAAAAATTAAAAAATTCCGAAAAAAAATCCCGTGTGTATATCCAGACGTTCTATGTGCGTGCATAAAGTTTTCGGTGAAAAACAAGGTTTTTTGTGGCTTGTGTAAAAAAGACAAATTATGATGCTTCATTACAACTATTCATTTTGTATTTCTTTATCTTTTTTACACAAGCCACAAAAACCGTCGTTTTTCACCCAAATTTTCTGCATGCGCATAGAATGTCCGGATATACCGCAAGATTTTTGTTCCGAATTTTTCAACTTTTCAAAATGTGTATTTAGACAATGGGTACATATGCACCTAGGAGCCAAAACACCGCGTCCCAAAATTTTAATCTTCTAATCTATACCAATATAAAAATACCCAAAGGGGCAGATCCAATTAATCTTGGCCATCAAACCATGTCAATCCAACGACCTAGACTGGTTCAATGTCGAGCGCTCAATACGTTTAGCGTGCAGTTAATTTCATGCCAAAAATAGTGCTAATCACATAATAACACGTAAATAATATCTTACTTAATATCCGCATGCACTTAATGTACTTCCAAATTAACGCGCATTGCACGTACACATTGACTAGTACCGGATAGGGATCGGTTAGAGTTTTTTTTTTTAGGAAAGGGAGAGCTTCATTCATATCAATAATTCTGAAATACAATCAGAAGCAATTACATGTTTCGAAGCTTGTGGCACATCAGCTAATAGAAAGAAATCCCCATTCACTCTATCATAGGCAGCAAGCTCATGCGCAGCCACATTGCTCTCCCTGTGGACTTTGAAAACAGAACAAGCTCCAAACTCCTTGATCATATCCTTAGAATTCTCATAACAAGCCCACCAGCTGGCCCTGTTACTATCATTCACAGCGGTCACAACAGCGTTGGGATCGGTTAGAGTTGGGCTGATAAGAAAACCAGGAGAGCAACTAGTTAATGAGCGCTCCTTCGGAAGCCTCGCAACGATCAGCGCCACTTGGCGCGCTCTCAGCCATTCGCCACGTGTCGCGCTCTGGACGCTCCCTCTAGATTTTGTTTTTTTATTTTTCCGCACGCGTTTTCGGCTTTTTAAACGGTTTTTTTGGTTTTTTCGACGTTTTGGTTTTCCCCCGTCTTCCTTAAAAAAATTACGCGAAAAAACACGTTTCCTTTTTTTTCGCTAAAAGTCACGGTTTTTCTTCCGCGAGAGGCACGGTTGTGCTTTAGCGAGAGTCACGGCCGTGCCTTTCGAAAACAAAAAACGCGTTTTCTGTTTTTCTTCTTTCGCGAGAGTCACGGTTTTACTTCCGTGAGAGGCACGGTTGTGCTTTCACGAGAGTGACGGCCGTGCCTCTCGGAAAGGGAAAAACAAAACGCGTTTTCTATTTTTATTTTCTTTCGCGAGAGGCACGGTTGTGCTTCCGTGAGAGGCACGGTTGTGCTTTCGCGAGAGTCATGGCCGTGCCTCTCGGAAAGGGAAAAAATACGCGTTTTCTATTATTATTTTCGCGAGAGTCACGGTTTTGCTTTCGTCAGAGGCACGGTTGTGCTTTCGCGAGAGTCACGGGCGTGCCTCTTTCGGAAAGGGAAAAACACGCATTTTCTGTTTTTTTCCTTCCACGAGAGTCACGGTTTTGCTTCCACGAGAGGCACGTTTGTGATTTCGCGAGAGGTACGGGCGTGCCTCTTTCAGAAAGGGAAAAAAACCGTGCTCCCGATTTGGTTTTTTCGTCCGTTTTTTCATGAAAAAAAAGTTCATCAAAACCTATCAACATGGGATCTAGTTTTAAAGATCTCGACGCGAGGAATCCAATGGTGAAAACGGTTTGAGATTTGGACGCACGGTTTAAGAGATAAAACGTTTTGAATAAACGGATCTACGAAAAAAGAGAAAACTCCCAGGTTGCGACAAGTGGCGCGCTGCATGTGCGCCACTTGTCGTGACCTGGGAAGGTGGAGTGTTCTTTGCAACGAGTACTCCTTAATTAATGATTTCAGAAAACCAGCCATCGTTTTCCATATGGGCTAATTATGGATTAGTTGCCAATCCATTAGGAAACTCACAAGCGCGAAGACATCGGTTCCTCCTAAACGCAACACTCCAACAGAATAGAGGTCCCTTTCTGAACAGAAAAAAAAAAATCTCCTCTCTGAGCTTTGACTCATCCTCTGTCTCTCACACCCGGGGAAGAGAGGAACGGCCGAAGGGAGATGGGCGGCTACGAGAACGGTGACTCGCCGGCGGCCGCCGCCTGGGAGGGCGGCGTGATCCTGGGCGTGGACGGAGGCACCACCAGCACCGTCTGCGTCTGCCTGCCGGCCGCAATGCCACCACCGGAGGCGCCCGGCTCAGTCGCCGTGCTCTCCCGCGCCATCGCCGGCTGCTCCAACCGTAATTCCGTCGGAGGTGCGTAGTAATCGTTGCCCTAGGTTCGCACAATTCGGGGGCGCTTGGATCATGCCCCGTCTTAATAATTGGATCCTGGGGCTTGATGATTGGTCTCCGGCTTGAATCCTGGTGATTTGGGATGTCGTTGCGTGCCACTAGTCCTGCGTAACTGCGGCGAATTAGTGCTTAAATTGGCGAGAGCTTCAGAGATGTAGTTGAATTATTTCCATAATTGTCCTTCTGGATGTTCGGTTTTATTATGCGAACTTGGGCTTGCCTATTTTCACTCTACTGTTCAATTGTAGATCATGTTTGTTTATCAGTTATACGATTTTCTACTTGTCAATCATTTGATGAAGTTGTTACCTGTGCTAATGATGATGCGTACAGAAGTTCGGAAAAAAATGGTAGTATCTAAAGAGTAGTGTTGTTATTTTTACTGATGGTGAACACATACATATTATGTATGGTATTTGGACTTGTAAATCATAGAATCATACGTAAGTTGTGTACGACCATTCTGCAGTGTAAAATATGTTGTTCGATCTTCGGAATGTCTTCTGAGTGATGCTTAATATTTTTCTCTTTGTATTATAATATGTGTAGCATCGCATGGTCTAAGTGACTAAGTCTTTGCTCAAAACATACTGATCTCTTTGTTTTTCCATCTTCCAGAAAACGCTGCACTGGAAACTCTAGAACAGGTCATGATGCAGGCCCTAACAACGGCCAACACAGATCGTTCTGCTGTTGTTGCAGTTTGCTTATCTGTATCTGGGGTGAACCATCCTTCAGATCAGCAGAGGATGCTGGACTGGATCTGGTACAGTTCTTTGTATACATTTCTTAAAATGTATTCCCCCCGAAGAAGCTGATATATATTTTTGTCCACTGCAACTACTTGATTTCAGTTCAGGGAGATTATAATATTTTCTGAATGCTTACAGAATGCTCAAATGGTCTAACCAATTCTTATGTGCATTCCTGATATTTTTCTACAAATGCCGTTATGATTTATGACTACCAGTGAATTTTAACTCGCCATTTGTTCATTGGCACATAATTTCCGAATGCCACCAGGCAAACAAGGCATGTGCCAAATTACTCCTGTCATTGTTAAGTATGCCGTTTTGTTATCCAGCAACCTATTCCCTGGAAATGCCAAGTTTTATGTGGAAAATGATGCGGTGGCAGCTTTAGCCAGTGGTACAATGGGAAAGCTACATGGCTGTGTATTGATTGCTGGCACAGGAAGCATTGCTTATGGGGTCACCGAAGATGGAAAAGTAGCGAGAGCAGCTGGTGCCGGTCCTGTCTTAGGCGACTGGGGTAGGTGAGTTGCATTTTTCATGAAAACAGAGTAATAATGTAACTAACTCGTAAGATCAATCTAGTGCAATCCCCTGCAAGCTACTGTTTTTCACTCAAAAAGTAATTTAATCAAGTGCTTTTGAACCATCATTCATTCTGTAGGGTTTTGACTGTTGGAACAGATATAACTATAAAAACTAACTTCAGTTGCCCTTTACTCTTTCCTCAGGAAGTTAATATATGATTTCTAATGAGGATGGGATGATATCGTATTCATTTCTTGGAAGTATTGATCGTTATCTATGTAGGAATCCATAGTTATAAATCGAGCATGACATGTTAGACTAGTGAACAGCCAGAGAAATTGTTAATCTGCGAAATGCACAAATATTGTACTCTATATTTTCCACATTTCGAACATTGTGGAACCCTTCAGTAATGAATGGATGCAGTTTGAAATTTTTGAATTATGACTGAGAAACCTATTAATTTGATCCCCATACCATAACATGTCACAAAGGAAAACATAGTTGACTTCATGTGTACATTAATGCAGTGGCTATGGCATTGCTGCACAGGCCCTCACAGCAGTAATAAAAGCACATGATGGCCGTGGACCACAAACTAATCTTACAAGAGATATCATTAGGAAGCTTGAAATTTCTTCACCAGATGAGTTGATTGGGTAGGTCCTCTCACACGTACTCTATATGTACAATATTCTATAGGCACAATTTTTTTCTTTTTAGGAACTTCTTTGAACTGTTGGCTGATAGTGTTGTAGCTGTTGTTCTGCATCTTACATTGTGTGGTCATGTGTTACTTCTTGCCAGCTGGAATGCTAGCTTAATCGCTAACAACTATATAACCACAATAAAATTTACTACAGATCATTTGTGTGAAAAACTGAAAATGTGTGCAGTATGATGACAGCTGCAATGGGGTAAATGTGACAACTGAAGATGGTGTGATATATTGCATCAGTGTATACATAAACCTTTCCAGGCTTGCATGCTATTAGAGTGTTGAGCATTCTCATTTTGACTAGTATAATTGTTTTTCTCAATTTAAAGTTTACTCTGTGGTTGCTCTGAGCTTGCCGCATCCAACAAATGTTTTGAAACACTTAGAAAGATGGCACCGAATTGTACAAGGACAAAGTAATATTTTACTGGGAACTTCAAAAAAAAAATTATGAGAATTGTCCAATGCTTTAGCTGATAGAACTACTGGGATCTGGAATACTATATATACTTGGTTGTCATTCAACTCATTTAAGTGTCTGGCACAGGTGGGCATATGCGGATCCATCTTGGGCCCGTATTGCAGCTCTTGTACCTGTTGTGGTATCTGCTGCTGAAGATGGTGACAAAGTAGCAAACACGATACTGCATGATGCAGTGCAAGAGTTGGCTGAAAGCGTTGTAGCTGTTGTTCGGCGCCTTACATTGTGTGGTGAAGGTAATTATTACATTAATTTTTTAGCACCATCTGCCATTTTTCCACCAGCTCTATGCTGATTATTCATGAAATGAATGTGGAAATTGCATCGTCGCAAGTTGCAGTATTGGGATTCCCATGGT
Organism: Triticum aestivum; assembly: GCF_018294505.1. NCBI lineage: Eukaryota > Viridiplantae > Streptophyta > Magnoliopsida > Poales > Poaceae > Triticum > Triticum aestivum. The sequence continues at coordinate 390,165,011 of NC_057814.1, read as the reverse complement.
AAATCATTAGCAGTCCTGTTGCTCTAGAAGATTATTCAGCACACTGCTGGATCCAACCAGTGAATCGTCTTATGCCTTGGATATATATTCTTTGTTGGATAATTACTGTACTGTCATTTCAAGATATGGTGCTGCATGCATGATGATTTAATATTTCCGAGATGCACCAAATTTGGCACAAAGTGCGGGTTGTTAGAGGCTTATTGCTTTGTAATATTATGTTGTTAACTGTTTGACTGGTAGATTAGAATTGAAAGGAAAACATTATTGTGTATAACTGGCGGGCCTTTTTCACTGTACAGATGGGAAAGACCAATTTCCACTTGTATTGGTTGGAGGTGTTCTCGAAGGAAATAAGAAATGGGACATCAGTGGTGAGGTCATAAAATGCATTTCCAAAGTCTTCCCAGGTGTCTGTCCTATTCGGCCCGAGGTCAGTATGAGAACTAATATACGCTGTTATGAGATCTTTGCAATTCTCTGGGGATTGAACATTCTGAGGCTTTGGACAGTTTGGTATGTGTTCAGTTATGATATTGAAGTCCAAGCTTTTGTTTTAGTAGTTCTAGATGATGAATGACGCCTTTAGATAAACAATACTAGTTAATAAGTGAACATCTCTGTCACCAAGAAAACAAAAGCCTAAAAGTACGAATAAATTTTCCACTGTTTAGGCAGCATGCATGGAGCGTTGGTTGTTGTTGTGAGCTAATATGGTTGTATCATGTATTTCTAGGTGGAACCTGCAATTGGTGCGGCGTTGCTAGCTTGGAGCCATCTTCGTAAAGAGTCAAAGCTGCAAAATGGCAGCTGATTCCCAGCATCGGAGAATGATGAATGTAAGTTGGACAGCGTAAGTTGGATGGATTGCAAAACTAACGTGCATTCATTCTGTAAAAAGAAAAGAAAGGCGCATTCATCAGCGCCAATTCTGCTGATGTGTAAAGGATGATCTGGCGTTATAGTGTGCGTGGGGAGGATATTATGTGATTGTACAATTATGATGTAAGTTGTAGGCAAAGAAATGACGACTGGATCTTGATTCTTGTTCTGACCTGTACTTGGTTTATCGTTGTACCGGCCAGTGTATCATGGATATAGCCGCCCATTCTCAAATGTGTATTTTGGCCTGTTTGGTTTATTGAAATGCTAAAGCTTTGCCATTTTTGCATTTAGCAAGGAAAAAGGCGATTGCACATGCACCAATTACAGCCTTTTCAAAGTCTAAGTACAGCTTGCATCTAATTGAGTTGATGTTGGGTCTGAAATCTAGGAACATCTGCGAGGGTTTTTTGCAGAAGGGTTGAGTGACTCCTGGCATACCTCATGCGTTTATTTCGTCGTTTTCCAGGTTATTCGTGTAGGACGATCCGATGGATACGCAATTCCATATTCTGGTATTTCTTTCCACAATCAACGGCGTGGCTCACTTGAGATAAAACTGCAAAATAGGTCATTTTGTCATGTTCGCGACGAAATATTCAAAAGAGAAGTGCTCTCTTTTCAGGTTGCGAAGCCCCCAAAGGGGTTGGCATCTTCAGCTTGTACACCTTAAACGAGAGCAGAAGTGGACTAGAGTCTCTAATTCCGCTCCCCTCTCGCGAACGCCCCGCTCCTAGGGTTCCCTCGCCGCCGCTAGCCGGAACCCGCTCCCCTTCCCCTCCCCTACCCCTCCCTTCCCTTCCCCGTACCCCCGCGTCGCCTCCCCGAGCGGGGCGACCAGGGGCCCCTTCGCCGCTCCTCTCCGGCGCCCCTCCCCCGCCCCTGCCTCCTCCCGCTGCCACCAGCGAGCACCGCCGGGCCTCGGCCGCATGGTGCTGGCGGCGGCGGGCCTGCCCTTCCCCACGCAAGGCTCCCTCCTGCTCGGACGGTGGTGGCTTGCGGCGGTGCTCCTCGGCCGGCTTCGGTGCGGCCCGTCGGTGGTGGTGCCGCGGGCCCGGTGGCTCTCGACACGGCGGTGCGGCCGTTGGCTGTGGGGCGGCGCGGTGGTGATGTGGCTGGCGGCGCCCGCCCAGCCCAGATCTAGGCCCTTTTGGGCCCATCTGGGTTGGGGCAGGCCGGTGGCTTGGTGCTCGGCGGCGACGTTCCTTGGTGGTGGCGTGGTGGCGGCGGTCTCTGGCGGTGAGTACTTCGTTGGCCGGCGTGCTGCAGCGTGGTGACAGGACTGTCCGGGTCCATGTGGGCCCGGCCGAGCCATCGAGGCCTGGCAAGTCCTCGTCGCCGCGTCCGGTCGGCTCCGCTGTGGCGGTGGAGGCTGTCCCCTCCTTCCGGTCGAGTTGTGGTCGCTCCCGTGGCTAGTGTCTCCTCTTCCTCTCCAAGCCTCGTGTTGACAGCTCCAGTGAAGCGGGGAGGGTTTTCCGGTAATCGTGGTGGCACAAGCTGGTGGGTGGCCGAGGAGGTGGTGCATTTCGAAATGCCTGAGGTGGTGGTGGTGGTTGTGGATCGGGAGAAATCCCTGTCGGCCTGGCCGGCACCGATGCGATGACGCCTGCGGGCGCCGTCGGACCTTCCTGAGGGGCATCGGGTATACCCCTTCCCCACTATCCCTCGCGTACCGGGGGAAACCCTAGAACTTGTTCGGGCAACAGCGGCGGCATCGTCGCACTCCCTCTTGAGGGTGTTGCTTGGGGCGCGGCGCTTCGGGATGCTGGGAGCGTGGTGGTACTTTTTCGGAGGGTGCAGCGGTTGCCGGACTTCCCTTCTTCGTTGATCTGCCGGTGTCGGCATTTATTTCTCTTTCTTCTTGTTGTTTTTCTGTTGGACTACTGAAAACTAGCATCAATCAGACTACTTGTAGACCGTCGGATAGGAAGTAGGGTGTTTGTTTGATCTGTTGATTTAAGCCTGAACGGAACTGCCGATCCTTGCTTCCTGGGATTGCTTCCGTCAATCATGTGGTGCCCTGATTACATGGTATTAGGATTTAGGCCCCCTGATTACGTGGTATTAACTGGCGATTTGCATGGGGTCCTCGGTTATAGGAAACATGACTTACTACCAAACATTATCCAAATTTGCATCCAACGCAAACAATACGTGCATCCACCCTGGTTTATAATCTCGTGTATTAGGACACTTTAAACAAAATTATATCATGTTTCCATTCGTTGGAGAATTTGCTTCTGTGGTGAATGAAATCTGCTTCGATTTATTTGACATTTTATGTGTCATTTAACATGTTTTGTTTCAGAAGCATCACACTATCTTGCTTCCATCAACTAAAGAATTTCTTTGAACACCCTTCCATCAATAAGAAAATTATTCCACACGTTTGAGAAGCATCACAATCTTATTTCCAACGACTACAGAATTGCTTCCAAATAAATATTATCTTGCTTTCATCAGAGAGAAAAAAATATTTTCAATCATAATTACACATGGTTCCAATTCGAAGTTGGGATTTGTTTGCAAACAAATTGCAGTTGTCAAATGGAGAGCGTGCTTCAACAGGAGAAGTCAAATTGCTTCCATGCTACAAATTTTGCTAATTTAAAAGTGACCTAATCATCATGTGATGGAAGGTCTGCCCTGGCGGAAAAACTTAGGTGCCCTTTCCCGAGGGCTTTGATCTTCTTCACTGTATCGTCCTTGGAGTTGTATACCGCGAATGTGTGAGCCAGGGCGATCACTACCCGAACTCGACTTGCCGTTTCTGAAGTAGACGCAACTCGCCTTGATCTCTAGGCGTCCTCGTCGTCGTCATAGAAACCTATGTGAGAAATCAAAAAATAAGAAGAATTGATGACACAAACAAATGATTTGATGCTATCATGCAGTAGAAGCACAAATATTTGATTTGAGAAATCCTAACGATTGTCAGCCAAGATCTTAGCATGCAAAATTTGGGTGTATACATTTAATCAAGCATACATTCACCCATCTGATGAAAATAGTTGTACGGAAGCAAAACATTAGAAATAAGAAACTTATTTGTTTAACATAGTACATCAAGAATGTTGAAGCATGAAAATATGGTAACTCAACATTAGGGAACTAAATATGAAGCATATATCATTAATACTCCTAGTTGATAAGAAAGTAAGATTGGTACCACCCTGGGTATGCATCTATTATGTGTCAATGTAAAAACTGAACCGATTATCGCTTGATGGATAGAAGAAAATTCATAGACGAACGAAACTAAATGTTTACTAACTAGAAGCACCATGGTGAGAAGCAAAAATTGCACTGGCTTCATAGGTAGTATTACTTGGAAATATGGAAATTTGAAAAATAAAATAAAAACAAAAATAGCCACCAAATGGGGACTACGGGATGCTGAATACATGAGAACTCTACATAACTAATATTGGTATGAAAGATAGAAAATTGAGAATAGATAAAAAAAAGACTAAGCCTGGCAGCAAGATGATGATGCATCTTCTGTGTCGCCAACTTCCAAAACAGAACCGGAATTCTGTTGATAAATGGAAGCATTTTTACAGTCCCTTGAAACAAAATAATCACAATATAGAAGCACCTAGGTAAGAAGCTCGAAAATAATACCATGGGTGCATTATGAGTGCTAGTTGGGAGCATGAAATTTCAAAAATTGAATCTGTGCCAATTGCGGACCCATATTTGTGGAAGCCCTATATACAGGAAGCAATGAAAGATTGTTTTGTCAACAATTCTCATTTTAATTCAAAGCATCGATGATTGAAACTGCGTAATAAGCACGATTATCTACCTCCATATCTATGGGTGCACAAACGAATCCAACTACAAAATTATTTGATGATTCATAATCTAATACATGAAGTCACGAACAGAACAATACTAGGTAGATGGAGAACATATATACTCCCAACTAGTACTCCACACACGATGAATTACAAACAAAATTGTGATGTGCCAATAGCAAATTATCAAATGCGGGGGGCCGGGGGGGGGGGGGGGGGGGGGGGGGGGAGATTGACGCTGTTGAAAGGACCACGATGTCACCTAGAGGGGGGGTGAATAGGCGTTTTAAAAACTTCGACGGATTTGACTTTATCCTAATGCGGAAATTAACTAAACGGATACTTTTCAAGCACAAATCCTAAATATACTAGGCTCAACTAAGTGCACCAACAACTTGATGTAAATGAGGTGAGCACAACAAGGATACTAACAAGCACAAGTAAGTTACACAAACTTACTTGAGCAATCTCACAAGATATGTAAGTGTATGACACAAGTTAGCAATTCACACTAAACACAAGATATATCAATAGTAGCAAGTATGAATTGCGGGATATAAAGTGTAGGCCTAAATAATCTCTTCAAGGAAATAGCCAACACAATATAATGAGGACAACAATATATAGTGAATGCAAGGTCAAGAGACCAAAGTAAACCACAAGTAGTGGCTAGGGTTAGAGATAACCGAAGACACGGAGACGAGGATGTATCTCGATGTTCACTTCCTTGGAGGGAAGCTAGTCACCGTTAGAGAGGTGGATGTTACCACGAAGGCTCACCCTATTCTCCTTTTGAGACAACACCACGAAGGCATTTCTCAACCACTAGTGGTAGACCTTGAGGCGGACTCCAAACCTTCACAAACTTTCCGGGGGGTAAATCACAAGTTGATTCCTCACCAGAGCACTCCTACCGCCTAGGAGTCTCCAACCTCCAAGAGTAACAAGATCAAGGGGGAAATGCTCAAGACTTGCTCAGATCACGAATTCCTTTGGTCGCAAGAGGGAGAGGGAGTGGATCTATCACTTGATTGGAAATCTCTCAAGAACTCTCACAAATCTCTCCGGGATCTAAGATTTGGTGTAGGAGAAGTGAGAGGGAGCCTTTTTGTGTTCTAGGGTTCATATGAATGTGTTTGCTCGACATTCTCCCGGGGTGGAAGAAGGCTATATATAGTGGTAGTGCAAATATGGCCGTTGAGTGTAAGTGGCGCCGTCTGGCCGGACATCCGGGCAAGGGCCGGACATCCGACGGCTGAGAAATGTGCACACGTACACAGAAAAACAGAGCCAATGTACAGGGCCCGGACATCTGGCCAAAGTTGGGGCCCCGGACAGCCGGACAAGTGCCGAACATCCGGGAGACAAAACCAACATTCCAACATGCTCTCTGGATATCTATGGCCGGACATCCGGGCCAGGGTCCGGACATCCGGCAATTTCACACAAACCACACGCGCTCTGGATAGTAGTGGCCGGACATCCGGGGAAAAGCCCGGACATCCGGCCAACACAAAAAACTGCAGCCGCCCCAAAAGTAAAACATGCATAACTTTCACATCCGGACTCCGATTTTGATGATCTTGGGCGTGAAGCTATGGAAAAGCTCCAGGTCCTCACATAGAGAACCACCCAAGATAAGCCAAAATGGAGGGTGCAAAGTATGGAAAGGTTTTATCATGTATTTGGGTAACCTATTTGGCTTTGGATTTTCTTTGGTAGATGTATAGGCATTTTGTATTTGTATTGGATAGGAGTGAAATATGCCTATGTTGGAATATGATGTGAGGAAGTAGAAATAGAAGATGTTGACTTGAGCAAATCTATCACTAACCCCTTTGATCCCCTCTTAATAGTGTGGATCCCTATAACTCAAGAACCATAAAAGAACTATATTAGATAGCTTCTGGAAACTCATTCTTGAGCATATATCCTTTTCGATGGTCATCGATCCTCACAACTAAAGCCAAAGGAACTAATACCTTTGACTAAAGCATTCCAATTGAGCTTGATGTTGACGTTTATGCTTGGCTCAAGTCAGAACGATGATCTTGATCATGACACTTGGTGAAGGCTTCAAATAGCTCCGCCATAAGCCATGCGGGGAGCATTGCATTGTATTCATCTTCATACGTTTGTCATGTGATCATCCACAAGCTTCAAGCATGTAATCCTTCAGGATGGCTATCTTGAACTTGCCCTTGTCAACCATGATCATCAACACTTGATGTCATCCTCTCATGGACACTTGATCTCTCTCCCTCTCTCTCTCTCTCTCTCTCTCTCTCTCTCTCTCTCTCTCTCTGCGAGCCCATGAGAATCACCTAACCCTAAAAAACTAGACAACACATAGTACGGGGTAGTACACAGAGTGCAATTGATAATTTCTTATCATACCACAAGATCCTATGTGGTCTCGTTTGCGCTCGTGTGTTGACCATTTAGAGTTCGATCTCCAAGCTTCATCTTGGTCAACCGATATCTCTACTCCATGTTTAATCTTGACGTCATGAAGGGTATATTGAATTCTTCACTTGAATAGCTTGCTCAATCATGAATCAACACATGAGTCCATTATGATCATATCTTTGAGCCACTCCTAGGATTCATCATATGAATCATCCTTTTAAGATCTTGATCCATTATGGCTCAAACCATAGCTCTAAGCATGGCAACCCTTAAGATACTCCAATGAACTCCATTTTGATCATCTCGATGTAATTGTTGCTTCAAAGGAGTTGTCTTCCATTATTCTTAAATCATTTTTCAATGGGACTAACCTTCAAATGTATATCTCAATGCGAACATTAGTCCTATAGGATTGTTATTTAATTACCAAAACCACACATGGGGACTACATGTACTTTCAATCTCCCCCATTTTGGTAATTGATGACAATCTCAATAAGAGGGTTTATAAAATGAATTTTTAAACAAGCATGCAATTTATCCGAGGATAAACTGTATACTTGGGATGGTTGTACTATCATCAAGACACTACACAAGCATTTGATGATAGTACACCCATAGTATATAGAGCAAACTCCCCCACAATACATGCATGTGTGAATGAACTTTGAATGTCATTGCATATATTGGTTGACATAAACTAGGAGAAGATTTCTCTATATACAATACTCATCCATGCAACAAGAATATATAACAAGGGTAGATATGCATGAGTGACAACCGGCACTACAAAAATACTTATCTTAAACCCTCTAAACTTCTCCCCCATTAGCAACAAATGCCAAATGGATGAAAAAATCTAGAAGACTAATATAGTATGAGTTCCTCCTTAACGTGTGCATATCGCGAAAATGTGAGTGAAATCAAATGCACATACTCAATGATGAAAAATTTGAGGAGCTCAACCCATATTTGGGATCTAGAATGCAACAAGATAGTATGATATGAAAATAATATTAAACATGGGAGGAATACATTCAAAAGATCCAAAGAACATATTTTGGACAAGATAAAATAGGAATATCCAATGTGATCATCATGTCAAGTATGGGTCCAAAATACATCCAAAACACATGAGTGCGCAAGGATATATGCAATGCATACAAGCACTCACGATACAACCTCTTACCGAAGCCACTATACGAATAAAAGGAACACACAAAGTGGCCGACAAGGAATAAATGATATCAAGGAAAGATATGAACTTTCTTATGTATAAAAATTTCTAAGTGGCCAATAATAATCATGATATGTATCCACAAAGAAACCCGTATACAAAAAAAGTTGTAATTGACAAGAACATGATATCCACATGTTAATCCACTATTATATAACTTTGAGCCTAGCATAAGAGCAAGGCACATGGCACAAATTGATCTCATTTGCATAACACAAACTGATGCAAGCAATCAAAAGATCCGACGAGCCGGAAGGATAAAGGAATATTATGATTTGAGCAAAGGAGTGTTCTAAGGAAAATAGAGAAGCTCCCCATGATTTGTGCACTATTTAGATATTTTTTTATTTGGATACAAGTGCACAAAATAGGATCATCACTCCCCCAAAATCAATAGGAACACAAAACAATTGCAAGCAAGCATAGATAAGAAAAGAAGCCTAGCAATTGCAACAAACATATGGTTGAGCAACATGTAAATGAGGCAACCTAATAATAGGCACAACCAAAACGATGTGTGTAAGTCACGTCAAAGCACTTGAGAAGACTAATATAAGGATGAGAATTAAGCATCAACATAGTCTTGAGTAAATGAGATACAAGGTGCCAGACATGTCCTTCCCACACACACACACGAAGTTAAGCAGGTCACACACACATCAAGCAAATGGGTTCACAAGCTCACTAATAGCAAATTAAAATTCAAAGCTTGTGACAACCCATGGTGAAGATAGGAAATACTACCTCCGTTCCTAAATATTTTTCTTTTTAGAGGTTTCAAATGGACTATCACATACAGATGTATATAGACATATTTTAGAGTGTAGATTCACTCATTTTGCTCCGTATGTAGTCACTTATTGAAATCTCTAGAAAGACAAATATTTAGGAACAGAGGGAGTAATAGGCTTGTCAAGACAAGCACGAGGACAACCCTTCACCAAACATGAGTGCACTAAGATGCAAAGAGGTAAGACATGCACTCATACAACGAATGCTTCCATGGAGCCACCAAAGATATAAAAAGAGAATGAAACAGTGGACATGAAAGAATAGGGATATCAACTAGAGATGTAACTTCTCTCACGTGTATAAGATTCTAGGTAGATGACAATCATGGTGACATATATCCACAAAGAAGGATGTACACATGAAATAGTTACAACAGGAAAGAATAAGATATCCAAACGGAGTCATAAAATATACCAATGAGATCATTGCTTGAAAGCATAGCACATGGCTCAATATAATCTTATTGTATATTAATGAACTCCAAACACACAACCATTAAAGACAACACAACCAGCGACAAGAGATCATTGTTAGGATGCTTTGAGAAAGGAAACAAGTATCACATGAACGAGTCAAGAAATGCATGCCATGATGCAACCTACACAAGGTTGACTCCATTTCTATATATATGCATGAAGTAAATACTTGTTACCGAGATAGCATTGGTATGAAGTCGTAGATCAATAAAATGTCCAAGCTTGGCTCTAATTTTCTCATAGTGCCACCACCTTCATGAATAAGCCAAGCACCCAGTGCTTCTCAAATGTACCTAAAACGTTTTAAGTACAATATGGTCCCCAAACTTATTGGGTCCGAAGTAGTTAGCATAACTACAACAGACAGGGTAAAACCACTTAAGTATGTGCATATCGATATGAATTTTGATTTCATGCACATCTTAGCTATTAAGAATTTGATGGATTTACCATATATATATGGGATCAAATAAAGCAAACAAGGCATGCGAATTTACACATAGTAAATATGCATGAACAAGCCTACCAAAATCTAGGGAGATACAAATTGGACAAATGAGCACATAACTGTTAATACTTCCAATAACATCACTAGACATTCATGTTGTCCAAAATTAAACAAAGTGACAAAACAACATATGATAGAACACAAAGTTCAACATATGAACCAAGGAAAAACCAATGAGCATATAAGATATGCATTGCACACATACTCATAGGAATATATCACTCAAGTAGATGTAGAACACTATAAACAATGAGATAGCAAACTCCCATAACTCCATACAAACCAATATTGGGTTATCATTCGGTGTAGAAACCAAATAAGTACATGATCATCTATACTAACACAAGCATAACATGAGAGTTTAGAAATAAACACAATGCTTGGATAGTATATTATTAACATTCCAATTAGATAGATCATCATGCAAAGCAACAATTGGAATAGCTTTAATCAAACGATTTTCCAAATATGATTTTGAAGATAACCATGGGCAAAACCGCACAAGAATGCCATATGTAAACAAGGCATTGCATGCCATAGAGATATAGGATACTCTCAGATATATTCTAAGTGGCACCCCATAATTGTCAACATTTAACAAGGATTGTGATATGCACAAAGCATATCACTCCCCCATAATGTGGTTATCCATTAATATCTAGCAAGAGCCCAATAAGATGCAACTAAAAAGAAACGAAGGCTCGAGACTACACACACAAATATATGACGTGCATTGCAACCTACACATGCTAGATCAAGCATATTAGGAGACACAAGATATACAAACACATGCTAGGTACAAAACCTAAACATGCATGGGGCTAGTAACTTTCAATGTAGACAACATAAATACAAGTTACCGCCATGAGGAGCACTGGAATAACAAATATGATGATAATTCACTTGACTTGGTTTGAACCATAATGAATGGTGAGAATCATTTTTCTTCATGAACTAGCTAAGTCTCCAATGCCCTCCACACACCTATTGATCAAGTTTGAGCTCGATGGTCCCCAACCACGTTGGGTCCTAAGAAGTTAGTAACAATAGGCTTGGAAACCCAAATGGTCTTATCCACTTTCAAACCACTTTGGGCACCAACATACTTGGCAAACATATTGCCATCAATATCCTTCCTAAGTGAATAATAATCAATGATAATTGGAGGCTTAGAGATATTACCGTTGGGACATGATGAAGCTATGTGTCCCTTCTTACGGCAAATATAGCAACATGTGCTCCCCTTTCTCTTCTTCTTTACCTTTTCAACTTGGAGAGCATTATCTTGGTTAGGCATGGGAAGAGGCCTTTCATTATCTTGAGATTGAACTTGATGCCACTTCCCTTGATGCTTCACACTTGAAGCCTTCTTCTTCAATGGACAAGAACTCACATGGTGTCCAACATTCTTGCACTTGAAGCAAGTAATGTTGGCCGAATTCTTGACTTGATCTTGTCCCTTCTTGTTGTTGTTGGACTTCTTCTTTTTGGAGATGAAATCAAGTCCTATTTCGTCTTGAGGGTCCTTTTGCACACACTGGTACGCGTCGGTTCTAAACAAACGGTTTTTAACCTCTTTCCGCGACGGCATTTGGAACCGTCGCCAAGTGAGTGTGGGTGATAGGGGGTCCTTCCCACACGACCCAGAAACCATCAGGGATAGGGAGCCTTGATGCATACAGTTGTCCCTATATAACTGTTTCCGATATCTCGAATATCCCAAACGCTTCATCCTTCCTACTCTTTTGTTCTCGCATTGCCATCGCAGTCGGAGTTTTGTGGTTCTGCCTAAAACCAGGCAGATTCCAGGCACGGGAGTTTTCAAGGCAGATTCTAGGCACGGGAGTTTTACGATGCCTGGCACATCACAAATAGTTCATGATTATAAACCGTGTACGATGGGTAGACAATCACACACATTTAGTTTTCCCGCACCGTATGTGATAGTGTCTCACATCACACACGCTTTGCAAACGACAACTGTGTGCATGCTTGCACACGTTTCCTCTCTGTGAACCGTCTCGGATTATGGTATATATCGCAAACGTTTGTGTTTTACCAACCGTGTGTGGCGTAATGACCTGCACAATGTAATTTCGCCCTAATTTAATTGTTGCTATTTAAAATTGTACCTAATTTAAACTTGAAAGTAGGCTATAGCTTTATTCATATCCATCAGGTTCAAACAACCAATGCATTATTGGATTCACAGGTACATATGTTTAAGAATAACATAAGCACCAAATAAAGAATGATGTACCAGGGTTCTATACTTGTACTATTACAGATGGTAAAGAAAGAGGCGACGGACATTCCAGTTGCTGAACAAGGTGAAGCGGAATGGCCCTATTGTGCTCTCCTGGATGCAGAAGGCATGCAGGACTCTAGTCCAACCGCTTGTGATGGCCGGCCGCCAATCATGTAGTTTGAGAGGTAATCTTGAGTAAACTGCTTCAGGATCCACTGCAAAAGAAAAAAGATTCAGATATTGTCATCTAACACAACTCATTACGGGCAGTAAAAAGAAGGCTACAGGGTTCTTACTTACCATCCTGCAGTTCACTGTTGTCTTGCATAAAGTGTAAACAAATAGTTCGATTGACATCTTTTGACCCATTTTAATAACAATCTTTATCAGTTTCCTCACTTGATGCTGGTTCATGAATATCTCATTGCCCCATACGCAGAAAGGGTCGAAGTGTGGATCTTTGGCAATGATATATGTACCTAAAAGCACCAAGTTAATATTAGAAGCTAAACAACAATTGAAAAATGATGTAGTACAACACTCCATCCATCCCATTATATAAGATTTTATTACATGTATATCTAGACATCATCAGAACATTAAGGTAACACTCTTCCTTGTTGCTATGTAGCCTGGGATTGCATATTTAGTCATTCAGTACAATGCATGTTGCTAAACAACAATTGAAAAATGAAAAGGCATGTTAACTGCAATATCCTTAACAGCGACCAAATATCGTAATTCATAGTGGTATTGTTGAAACTGTTATTGATGAAATTGAACTACATGGCAAAGAGTTGCACATATAGAGCATCACATTGTGAAGAACTGAAATAAACAAGTCATAAGGACATCTCTAGGCGATCCTTAAAAATTTAAAGGACTAAAACCCTTAGTGGATATATATATATACTCCTACAATTTTTGGCCTTTTCTAGTCGATCCCCTAAACTTAAGGTTGTAAACTTCAATTTGATCAAGTTCAAAGCAAGTTCAACCGAAAGTAGCATGCATTCAAACATAAACATAGATAGTTTTGCATAACCGAACATAAAACATAAATTTAAACTAAGCTAAACTACTTTCGGTCGAAGTAGAGGTCGAGCCATTCCTTGTCATGTACGGTGTGCCGCGAGCCGGGTCCGGGCCAGTACCGTCGTTGGGTCGTTGGGGAAGGCACTCCTCCACTCGTCGACGTTGATATCCTCGTCCTCGAGGCCCACCTCGATGCCCTCCGCGTTGCCGCCGCCTTCGACCTCGTCATCAGAGGAGAGCGCAATAACCTCGCCTCCCTCCGTGCCGCCATCCTCGCCGCCTTCGACCTCGTCATCGGAGGAGAGCGCGATAACCTCGCTGCCCTCCGCGCCGGCAAAGATCACCCGCTCCGCCTCCACGAGCTCTGGGTGCTGCCGGCGGAGCTCTTGCATGTAGGCCTCGTCGGCGGCCTCGGCCTCGAGGCGCTCCCACGCCTCACGGTCCTCCCGCGCCATAGCCGAGCTCACCACCCTTGGCTCCGGCGGAACGAGGTGGACCGGACGTGTGCTGAAGGGGAAATTGAGCCTAGCTGCCGCGTCGTGGTAGCGGACCTGCCAGCAGTCGTACTCCATGGCCGCGAGCTCGGCCGTGTGGAAGCTACCGAGCCATCGGCGGGTGTGGGTCTCTCGATCTGTAATCTCGGCGACCCACGTCCCCCACCGCCGCTGCCGGACCCCGAGGTAGGACTTCGTCGGCTGCCGGGTCTGAGGAAGGACGGGGAAGTCCTCGAACTAGCGTAGGGGCGCGGCGGCGGGCGGATCGGGGGACCAGCGACGGTGGATCGGGCCCGCGGAGGACGATGGGGACACCTTGGCGGCCACCTCACCGGCGTCAGGCGAAAAGGCCGCGATAAACCTCCTTTTGGTCATTGGCTCCTCGAGCTCCCCAGCACACGGGCAGAGGTTGAGGATGGAGGCACCGGTGATGGCGGCGACCTACCAATGGTTTCGAGGGTTGTGTGTGTCTGTGTGAGCGGAGGTTTTGGGGTGTGTGTGTGGAGGGGGTGTTTGAGGAAATACTGCGGCAACTGAAAATTTTACTAGGCGGGAGTAACAAGGCGGGGCAACTGAAAATTTAGATCAAGGGCGAGCAGATATTTTTGAGATTGCGAGGGATGCAGAGGCGGGAGTAAAATGCCGGGGCTACTGAAAATTTGAATCAAGGGACTGAAGCAGAGCTAGAGTAACAGACATCGCACACGGTCCGCACATACTAATCGTGTGCTATCAAACATTAAAACCTTCCAGGCGGTAGATATTTTCGAGATTGCGAGGGATGCAGAGGCGGGAGTTTTTGGGGAGTGAGCTAGCGTGCTTGACACGCCGGCTATGGACTATAGTCGATGCACCTTCTCCTATAAGCCATAGGCGTACTATACACCGACGGTGCTCCAAGATATTTTGTACTACATCTCACACGGTTGGTGATAATAAACTGTGTGGGATCTACTTGATTTGAATTACAAAATGGGGTCACAGCGGCAATGGACGTTGTTTGAATTGCTAGACCTTTTATTTGCAGTGAACATGCAACTATATGTGTGTCGTAAAAGAATTGGAATTATTCAGGGTTCGTTTGGACATTTTATACATTAAACTGGTTTTCTAGCCATTTCACGTGCACATTTCAAAATTAAACTACATGCACATGCTCCGGTGCATACAAATTGGTTGAAAAATCAAATCTGTGTCCTTCAGTGCATGCTTAGGTCCCATGCAAGAAATGGGAATGAATTTTTCGGGGTTCGTTTGGCCTTTTTTATACATTAACTGGGTTTCTAGGCGTTTTATGTGCATAATTCAAATTTGAACTACAAGCACATGCTCCAATGCACCAAAGTTGGTTGAAAAATCACATGTGCGTCCTTGGGTGAATTTCTAGGTCCCATGCAAGAGATGGGAATGAATTAAAAACACCAGGGCACTGTGGATTGCCGGCAAAACATTGAGATGCCTGGTTTTTAAATTCTAGTAAATCCAAAACTCGTCTGAAATTCATGAAACTTGGCATGCTATCATGGAACGACATCAACATGGTGTGGTGAAAATTTTGTCCCATTTGCGACAGGTTTTGGTATAAGCTTCTCACAACAAGCATGATGGTATCGATAGGGAATGTACCACCTTTGGGGATGGGACGATATCCGTTGCCTCTTATTGCTTTCAAAAAAATTCTAGTGTCAACATAGAATAACAGGAGTGTTGTGTTTAATCTTGGAATTTTTCGGGGTTCGTTTGGCCTTTTTATACATTAACTGGGTTTTCTAGGCATTTAATGTGCATAATTCAAATTTGAACTACAAGCACATGCTCCAATGCACTAAAGTTGGTTGAAAAATCACATGTGTGTCCTTGGGTGAATTTCTAGGTCCCATGCAAGAGATCGGAATGAAATTCAAACACCAGGGCACTGTTGATTGCCGGAAAAACGTTGAGATGCCTGGTTTTTAAATTCTAGTAAATCCAAAACTCGTCTGAAATTCATGAAACTTGGCATGCTATCATGGAGCAGCATCAACATGCCCTAGTACAAAATTTGTCCCATTTGGGGCAGGTTCGGATATAAGCTTCTCACAAACCAGAGCTTCTCCCAACAAGCATGATGGTTTTGATAGGGAACGTCCCACATTTGGGGACAAAACGATATCCATTGCCTCTTATTGCTTCCAAAAAAATTCTCGTGTCAACATAGAACAACAGGAGTGTTGTGTCAATTTTTGGGATTTTTCGGGGTTCCTTTGGACATTTTTATGTATTAACTGAGTTTTCAACGCATTTATATGCATAATTCAAATTTGAACTACATTCACATGCTCTAGTGCAAATAGATTGGTTGAAAAATCAAATATGTGTCCTTGGGTGCATGCTTAGGTCCCATGCAAGAAATGGGAATGAATTTCAAACACCAGGGCACCGTTGATTGCTAGCAAAACATTGAGATGCCTTGTTTTTTAACTCTAGTAAATCCAAAACTCGTCTGAAATTCATGAAACTTAGCATGCTATCATGGAGCGGCATAAACATGCCGTGGTAAAAATGTTGTCCCATTTGGGGCAGGTTTGGGTATATGCTTCTCACAAACCAGAGCTTCTCACAACAAGCCTGATGGTTTCGGTAGGGAACGTACGTCCCACCTTTGGGGACGAAACGATATCCATTGCCTCTTATTGCTTTCAAAAAAATTCTCGTGTCAACATAGAACAACAGGAGTGTTGTGTCAATTTTTGGGATTTTTCGGGGTTTGTTTGGACATTTTTATGCATTACCTGAGTTTTCTAGGCATCTTATGTGCATAATACAAATTTGAACTACATGCACATGCTCCACTGCATATAAATTGGTTGAAAAATCACATGTGTGTCCTTGGGTGCATGCTTAGGTCCCATGCAAGAGACGGGAATGGATTTCAAACACCAGGGCATTGTTGATTGCCGGGAAAACGTTGATATACCTAGTTTTTAAATTCTGGTAAATCCAAAACTCGTCTGAAATTCATGAAACTTGGCATGCTATCATGGAGCGGCATCAACACGCCGTGGTGAAAATTTTGTCCCATTTGGGACAGGTTTGGGTATAAGCTTGTCACAAACCAGAGCTTCTCACAATAAGCATGATGGTTTCGACAGGGAACGTACCACCTTTGGGGAAGGGACGATATCCGTTGCCTCTTATTGCTTTAAAAAAATTCTAGTGTCAACATAGAACAACAGGAGTGTTGTGTTTAATCTTGGAATTTTTCGGGGTTCGTTTGGCCTTTTCTATACATTAACTGGGTTTTCTAGGCATTTTATGTGCATAATTAAAATTTGAACTACAAGCACATGCTCCAATGCACCAAAGTTGGTTGAAAAATCACATGTGTGTCCTTGGGTGAATTTCTAGGTCCCATGCAAGAGATGGGAATGAAATTCAAACACCAGGGCACTGTTGATTGCCGGCAAAACGTTGAGATGCCTGGTTTTAAATTCTAGTAAATCCAAAACTCGTCCGAAGTTCATGAAACTTGGCATGCTATCATGGAGCGTCATCAACATGTTGTGGTAAAAATTTGTCCCATTTGGGGCAGGTTCAGGTATAAGCTTCTCACAAACCAGAGCTTCTCACAACAAGCATGATAGTTTCGATAGGGAACGTCCCACCTTTGGGGCCGAAACGATATCCATTGCCTCTTATTGCTTTCAAAAAAAATCTAGTGTCAACATAGAACAACAAGAGTGTTGTGTCAATTTTGTGAT
Organism: Triticum aestivum; assembly: GCF_018294505.1. Classification (NCBI taxonomy): domain Eukaryota; kingdom Viridiplantae; phylum Streptophyta; class Magnoliopsida; order Poales; family Poaceae; genus Triticum; species Triticum aestivum. The sequence goes on along the minus strand of NC_057814.1, from coordinate 390,147,391 downwards.
TTTTCGGGGTTCGTTTGGCCATTTTTATGCATTAACTGGATTTTCTAGGCATTTTATGTGCATAATTCAAATTTGAACTACAAGCACATGCTCCAATGCACTAAAGTTGGTTGAAAAATCTAATATGTGTCCTTGGGTGAATTTCTAGGTCCCATGCAAGAGATGAGAATGAAATTCAAACACCAGGGCACTGTTGATTGCCGGGAAAATGTTGAGATGCCTGGTTTTTAAATTCTAGTAAATCCAAAACTCGTCTAAAATTCATGAAACTTGGCATGCTATCATGGAGCGGCATCAACATGCCATGGTAAAAAAAGGTCCCATTTGGGGCAGGTTCGGGTATATGCTTCTCACAAACCAGAGCTTCTCACAACAAGTATGATGGTTTCAGTAGGGAACGTCCCACCTTTGGGGACGAAACGATATCCATTGCCTCTTATTGCTTTTAAAAAATTTCTCGTGTCAAGATAGAACAATAGGAGTGTTGTGTCAATTTTTGGGATTTTTCGGGGTTTGTTTGGACATTTTTATGCATTAACTGAGTTTTTTATGCATTTATGTGCATAATTCAAATTTGAACTACATGCACATGCTCCAGTGCATATAAATTGGTTGGAAAATCAAATATGTGTCCTTTGGTGCATTCTTAGGTCCCATGCAAGAAATGGGAATGAATTTCAAACACCAGGGCACCGTTGATTGCCGGCAAAACATTGAGATGCCTTGTTTTTTAACTCTAGTAAATCCAAAACTCGTCTGAAATTCATGAAACTTGGCATGCTATCATGGAATGGCACCCGGCATGCTGTGGCATTTTTCGTGTCCATTTTGAGAGAAGGCGCACTCGAATAATGATAGCCAACAAAGGCATTTTGAAAAAATAGCCGCCACTTTAATATCTCAAATGTTTGTAGAATTCAAACCAGGTGCATTCTGTTAACCATTCACGTGACGCGGTGGCCACGAGGCAGGGAGGCGCGCCTGCCCCCTGGGCGCGCCCCCACCCTCATGGGCCCCTCGTGGCTCCCCTTACCGACTTCTTTCACCTATATATATATCCATATACCCTAAAAACTTCAGGGAACAGAAAAGATCGCGAGTTCCACTGCCGCAAGCCTTTGTAGCCACCAAAAACCAATCGGGACCCTGTTCCGGCACCCTGCCGGAGGGGGGATCCCTCACCGGTGGCCATCTTCATCATCCCGGTGCTCTCCATGACGAGGAGGGAGTAGTTCACCCTCGGGGCTGAGGGTATGTACCAGTAGCTATGTGTTTGATCTCTCTCTCTCTCGTGTTCTTGAGGTGGTACGATCTTGATGTATCGTGAGCTTTGCTATTATAGTTGGATCTTATGATGTTTCTCCCCCTCTACTCTCTTGTAATGGATTGAGTTTTACCTTTGAAGTTATCTTATCGGATTGAGTTTTTAAGGATTTGAGAACATTTGATGTATGTCTTGCATGTGCTTATCTGTGGTGACAATGGGATATCACGTGATTCACTTGATGTATGTTTTGGTGATCAACTTGCGGGTTCAGTGACCTTGTGAACTTATGCATAGGGGTTGGCACACGTTTTCGTCTTGACTCTCCGGTAGAAACTTTGGGGCACTCTTTGAAGTTCTTTGTGTTGGTTGAATAGATGAATCTGAGATTGTGTGATGCATATCGTATAATCATACCCACAGATACTTGAGGTGACATTGGAGTATCTAGGTGACATTAGGGTTTTGGTTGATTTTTGTCTTAAGGTGTTATTCTAGTACGAACTCTATGATAGATCGAACGGAAAGAATAGCTTCATGTTATTTTACTACGGACTCTTGAATAGATCGATCAGAAAGAATAACTTTGAGGTGGTTTCGTTCCCTACCATAATCTCGTCGTTTGTTCTCCACTATTAGTGACTTTGGAGTGACTCTTTGTTGCATGTTGAGGGATAGTTATATGATCCAATTATGTTATTATTGATGAGAGAACTTGCACTAGTGATGAACCCTAGGCCTTGTTTCCTAGCATTGCAATACCGTTTGTGCTCACTTTTATCATTAGTTACCTTGCTATTTTATATTTTCAGATTACAAAAACCTATATCTACCATCCATATTGCACTTGTATCACCATATCTTCACCGAACTAGTGCACCTATACAGTTTACCATTGTATTGGGTGTGTTGGGGACACAAGAGACTCTTTGTTATTTGGTTGCAGGGTTGCTTGAGAGAGACCATCTTCATCCTACGCCTCCCACGGATTGATAAACCTTAGGTCATCCACTTGAGGGAAATTTGCTACTGTCCTACAAACCTCTGCACTTGAAGGCCTAACAACGTCTACAAGGAGAAGGTTGCGTAGTAGAAATCACCCATGCGCGCCCCTCCACCGACCGTGGCACCGGCCCCCGTGCGTTTGGCTGCACCCGCCGCGCCTGTGCCCGTGCGCGCGCCCCCCTCAGCGGCATGGGACGCTGCCGTCGACCGCTACCTCTCAGCGGCGCCAGTTGTCGTCCTCCCGCGCCCCGCCCGTTGATCGCGCGACGACATGATGTTTGATTTACATGTGAAGAACATTTTGTGCTGCCTTGAAGACTTCAACAACGGCGTCCCGGAGGACGACAACGATGGTGCGGCACGCCGCCTCCGCCACCGCCGGAAATAGTTTTTTTGGGGTTTAATATTGTATCTTGAATTCTCGATCATATGAATATAAGTTCGTAGTGTGACTGAATGAAAGATATGGTTTGAACGAACTTGAGTTTTTCTCTCTTAATGTACAGACTTATCAAACGATTTTCTTTTGAAAAAACTTCAATTGTTTTTAAATATAAAACACTCATAGCAAACGTCTTAGTTAGAACACCCGGATGCAAACTGACAGCTTCCCCAGGAAGCCAAGGGAAAATGTGCCGAGCAGGATTTCTGCATCCCTTCAACGCAAACGGTTGTTTTGCATGACCCATGTGCAACCACGTACAAACAATTGGGTAAGATTTGCATATCTGTCATTTCGGGTATGTTGCCATTTGTCAAACTGGAAAGATTGACATTTGTTTATCTAGTAACATTGCCATTTGTCAACCTTGTAACACTGCGATTTGTCAAAATATGCAGCTAAAAATCACTAGCACTATCTAAATTTTTCAACTAAAATCACTAGCATTGTTCATATGGACACGGCTAGCAGGCGTGAGTTGATGGACGCATATGCAAATGTACCATTGATTATGTAAAACAAGTCATCAGCCCACAACGACAACGAGGATACACGTTGGATTACAGATCATTTCCAACAAAACATTCTAGTAAAGTTTTTCTCACACAACAAATAACAAAGCAATGAAATGAACTTCAGCTCAACCACTCGTCGGCGTTGGAAACACTTGCTTTGAACCAGAAGTGATTCTCTGGGAAGGGCCAGCTACTGTCAATCTCGATACCAACGTAGGACTGATCATCCAGGTTGAAGCGGCCTATGTCAGGACCCATATTGGGACGGTAGGGAAGCATAGCAATATCCGAGGTATAGATATAGTTGCTTCCCATAAATGGTAGTAACGTTGTGTCAACAGCAGTTGGATTGCCTTCCACCATCATTGGATAGTTTTGTCCAAGGAAGAGCGATTTTCCTCCAAGACTTTCAATACTGAACCAGGGAGAAGGTGTTGGCGCTAGTACACTAGTATCCATCCCGAATACCCTGCAACGGCTGTTGGAATAGGTCCGGAGAGTGCGACCATGCGAGACAACACCTGCTTCCTTCGTAACATCAGTAGTGCCCTGTATACAGACAAGAAGAGGTGATCCATCGGAATAAGTTGCCAGGCACCACTGATTATATGGGCCCTGCTCGTCCTCATGCTCGTGATCATCAGCATCGTCATCTCCCCCTTGGTTATAAAAATTTTCAGTATAGGTGGTGGAATATTCACAGGACCTTGGAAACACAAGAATGTTAATTAATTAGTAAAGGGAAACTAGCTAACCCGCATGCATGTGGATGAAACAATTATAATTACGGTGGAAGACAAACGTACCGGAAGCATGATGATTCCATGCAAAAACAGTGCCACGAGTGGTGGCAGCAAACACAAGACCCTCGTATTGAATTGCATCACAGTACTCATCCGTGTACAGAAATTGATTTTTGAGCAATATCCATCGAGGCATGGAAGTAAGGAAGGCAACAAGCTTGTCGAAGATAGCAACAACTTCATAGTTCGTGTAATACCAAGAGCGGTTGGGAACTCTACAAATTGCTATCTTCCGTAGACGACAGTCACCATGATCGTATTTGAACTCACGTAGAATACCGGTGTACTCAACCTCTGGGCAGTCGTCTGAGATTTTTGGAAGCGGAACCCGGTGACGAGTGTACACATTCACAAGTTCCCACTTGCAGTTGTACCCAATATAAACAACCCAATCTCCATTTGCGCCTGCCCAAGCCTTGCCCTCAAGTGATGGCATCTTAACATCATACGTATCATTATCAAGCGGCATCAACTTGCACAAGGCAAGGCTTCCCTCGTCCCCGCGCCAGTCAGCAGGGTCACGGCGAACAAGATAGGGGAGATCAAACCGCTCCTGGACCCTTGGGTTCCTTGTAATGATGTTATTAGTTGAGTCAAGAATGGTCTTGATCTAACCTGCCATGCTAGTCGAGGTGATGACGTCGCACCGATCATTGAGTTCCTCCACCACGTTGCTACCTCTTGAGCATGCGTTGGTTTTCCCTTGAAGAGGAAAGGGTGATGCAGCAAAGTAGCGTAAGTATTTCCCTCAGTTTTTGAGAACCAAGGTATCAATCCAGTAGGAGGCCACACGCAAGTCCCTCGTACCTACACAAACAAATAAGAACCTTGCAACCAACGCGATAAAGGGGCTGTCAATCCCTTCACGGCCACTTGCAAAAGTGAGATCTGATAGAGATGATAAGATAATATTTTTCGTATTTTTATGATAAAGATTAAAAGTAAAGATTGCAAAATAAAATAGATTGGAAACTTATATGATGGAAAATAGACCCGGGGGCCACAGGTTTCACTAGTGGCTTCTCTCAACATAGCATAAGTATTACGGTGGGTGAACGAATTACTGTCAAGCAATTGACAGAAAAGTGCATAATTATGAGAATATCTAGGCATGATCATGTATATAGGCATCACGTCCGTGACAAGTAGACCGAAACGATTCTGCATCTACTACTATTACTCCACACATCGACCGCTATCCAGCATGCATCTAGAGTATTAAGTTCATAAGAACAGAGTAACGCATTAGGCAAGATGACATGATGTAGAGGGATAAACTCAAGCAATATGATATAAACCCCATCTTTTTATCCTCGATGGCAACAATACAATACGTGTCGTTTCCCCTACTGTCACTGGGATCGAGCAACGCAAGATTGAACCCAAAGCTAAGCACTTCTCCCATTGCAAGAAAGATCAATCTAGTAGGCCAAACCAAACTGATAATTCGAAGAGACTTGCAAAGATAACCAATCATACATAAAAGAATTCAGAGAAGATTCAAATATTGTTCATAGATAATCTTGATCATAAATCCACAATTCATCGGATCTCGACAAACACACCGCAAAAAGAGTTACATCGAATAGATCTCCAAGAAGATCGAGGAGAACTTTGTATTAAGATCCAAAGAGAGAGAAGAAGCCATCTAGCTAAAAACTATGGACCCGAAGGTCTATGGTAAACTACTCACACATCATCGGAGAGGCTATGGTGTTGATGTAGAAGCCCTCCGTGATCGATTCACCCTCCGGCAGAGCGCCGGAAAAGGCCCCAAGATGGGATCTCACGGGTACAGAAGGTTGCGGCGGTGGAAATAGGGTTTCGTGGTGCTCCTGGTTGGTTTCGTGGTATATGGGTATATATAGGAGGAAGAAGTAGGTCGGTGGAGCTGCGAGGGGCCCACGAGGGTGGGGGCGCGCCCAGGGGGGCAGGCGCGCCTCCCTGCCTCGTGGCCTCCTTGATTGTTTCTTCACGTCCACTCCAAGTTCTCTGGATCACGTTTGTTCCAAAAATAACTCTCCCGAAGGTTTCATTCCGTTTGGACTCCACTTGATATTCCTTTTCTGCGAAACACTGAAATAGGCAAAAAAAACAGCAATTTGCACTGGGCCTTGGGTTAGTAGGTTAGTCCCAAAAATAATATAAAAGTGCTTAGTAAAGCCCATTAGACATCCAAAACAGATAATATAATAGCATGGAACAATCAAAAATTATAGATACGTTGGCAAGATTTCGTGGTATATGGAGGCAAGTCTTTCAGATTTCGTGGAACAATCAAAAAACAGATATTATAGATTTCGTGGTATATCACACGTCATCTTTCAGATCGGGGCAAGAATAACGGGGTCATTTCCGGCCTGTTCCCTCCATGGAGAAGATGATCGAACAATGGCAGAAGGAATGGTGAAGGCAAATGGAGGGAGGAAGAGCGTGCGACAGCTGTTTCAAATCGAGAGGGAAAGGCGAAGAGGCAGTGGACGGTTGCCACGGTACACGAAGAGGCGCCTGGGGAGCGAACGGATGCCACAGAGGTCACACACTGACGACAAGGGCCGAGTGAACCGCCTGCGTATATCGCACACACCTTGATCTAGCTGACTGTTTCTTTTGTGTTGCCTAATCACAAACAGTTCATCCGAGTGAACCTTATGCTGTATATCGCACACACCTTCATTTGGCTGCATGTTTCTTTTGTGTTTCCTAATCACAAACAGTTCATCCGAGTGAACCGTATGCTGTGTATCGCACACGCCTTCGTCTGGTTGCCCATTTCTTTTGTTCCTCCTCATCGCAAACAGTTAATTGAACTGAACCGTATGCCCTTCATCGCACACGCAACTAAAACCTGAACCGTGTTTGATGCATCCGTCATCGCAAACGTTTTATACATTTCTGACGGTTTTCATACATCACTGTTTGCGATTATTGCATCGCACATAGTTTCTCGAAGGGTCTCTGATCGTAGTGTCGCGTTAGCAGCATCCTGCAGTAGTGACACTCAAGATATTACCACAACATTTTTCCAAGTCTTTCTTCAAACTAGTGACTTGGGCCTTGAGCTCTTTATTTTCCTCTATAAGGTTAGTATTAACAAAAGAACTACAGGAAGTAGACGCTTCATTGTTAGAGCAACAAGTCATGGTGAGCACTTCATCACAAGATGTACCAATATCATGTAGATAGGAATTGCAAGGACTAGCACATGGCAATAGGGCATTTCGAGTAGAAGTTGTGCTAATATCCACATGAGACTCGCATGATTTTACCTTAGTGACCATAGCCTTATGATCTAATTTTAACCAATCATGAAAGATTAGAAGATCCTCATGAGTGCCTGAGAGCTTTTTATGACTTCCTTCCAGTTTCCCATAATTGCTAGTTAGAAAATCAAGTTGAGTCCTTAGATCAACATTTTCTTTCAATATTGATGCTTCACACAAGATAGAGTTAGTAGCACAAGCATCATTATCAATATGAGAGGAGCATGTAGAAACTAGAGACTCCTCATGAGTATCTTGAAGTTCTTCATGAGACTTAGAGAGTTTGGTGAGCTCCTTTGACATTCTTGTAGTCAAGGTCAAGGTGCTCAAAATCCTCTTTAAGTTTACAATGAGTAACTTCAATCTCTTCTTTTAAAGACCTCAAGTCACTAAGACATTGATGGGCCTTAGCAAGTTCATGTTCAAGATGTTCACTTTTTGCTTGCTCGTTAAGAAATAAGTCATTACATTTTTTAAAGCAAGAAGAACATCTTGGAACCTTTTATAAGTGTTATTTTTAGCTCTATGAAGAGTTTTCCCAATCTCATAGAGATTTTGAGTCAAGTCATCATCATCATACTCATTACAACTATCATCATTATCACTAAGAGAAGATGATACCTCGTCATTACCTCTTGCCATGAGGCACATGTGAACAAAGGGGGTTGATGATGATCATTTTGGAGAAGAGGGTTCTTCATCAATCAAGCATGCCTCATCTTTCTTGATTTCCTCTACATGGTTAGTCATAGAACAACTAGACGAAACCAAGGTATTTCTATCATGGCAACATGGGAGATCAAGCATATCATCACAAATGAGCTTAACACCATCATCACAAGATATTTCTTCACTCACCATGTCATTACCTTGTGGCACGCCACATCTTGGTGAAGTGGAAGATATTGAAGTGTCCAAGTAATTGGATGTGGAAGCAATAGAGAGTTCTTCATGATTTAAAAATGTGGATAACTCCTCCATTAACTCCCTGAAAAGAATATTGTCTTCACCAAGATTGGACCCACCATATATATCTTCAAGTTTGGTCCAAGCCTCATGAGCCGACTTGCAAGTCGAGATTTCCTTAAAAACTTCGAAGGATATAGCTTAGTGAATGGAACTCAAAACTTGACTATCAATATGCATATCCTCAAGTGATGGAGATTGTCCATCCTTTAGATATGAATCCCCTACAACAACAATCCGCAAAGCATTTGGACCCATGGCCCGAAAGTGACAAAGCATGCGTAATCTCCACGTAAAGGAATTTGTGCCATTAAAACAAAATATGTCATCATGCACTAGTTCACTAGTCGACATCGTTACTCTCTAGGCAGTGAAGCCTAATAAGGAGAGATCGAGCTCTGATACCAATTGAAAGGACCACAATGTCGCCTAGAGGGGGGTGAATAGGCGTTTTAAAAACTTCGATGGATTTGGCTTTATCCTAATGCAGAAATTAACTAAACGGATACTTTTCAAGCACAAATCCTAAATATACTAGGCTCAACTAAGTGCACCAACAACTTAATGTAAATGAGGTGAGCACAACAAGGATACTAACAAGCACAAGCAAGTTACACAAACTTACTTGAGCAATATCACAAGATATGTAAGTGTATGACACAAGTTAGCAATTCACACTAAACACAAGATATATCAATAGTAGCAAGTATGAATTGCGGGATATAAAGTGTAGGCCTAAATAATCTCTTCAAGGAAATAGCCAACACAATATAATGAGGACAACAATATATAGTGAATGCAAGGTCAAGAGACCAAAGTAAACCACAAGTAGTGGCTAGGGTCAGAGATAACCGAAGACACGAAGACGAGGATGTATCCTGATCTTCACTTCTTGGAGGGAAGCTAGTCACTGTTAGAGAGGTGGATGTTACCACGAAGGCACACCAACGCCACAAAGGCTCACCCTATTCTCCCTTTGAGACAACACCATGAAGGCATTTCTCAACCACTAGTGGTAGAGCTTGAGGCGGCCTCCAAACCTTCACAAACTTTCCGCCTAGGAGTCTCCAACCTCCAATAGTAACAAGATCAAGGGGAAATGCTCAAGACTTGCTCAAATCATGAATTCCTTTGGTCGCAAGAGGGAGAGGGAGTGGATCTATCACTTGATTAGAAAATCTCTCAAGAACTCTCACGAATCTCTCCGGGTTCTAAGATTTGGTGTAGGAGAAGTGAGAGGGAGCCTTTTTGTGTTCTAGGGTTCATATGAATGTGTTTGCTCGACATTCTCCCTGGGTGGAAGAAGGCTATATATAGTGGTAGTGCAAATATGGTCGTTGGAGTGTATGTAGTTGTGTCGGGCCGGACATCCGGGCAAGGGCCGGACATCCGGGCAAGGGCCGGACATCCGGCGGCTGAGAAATGTGAACACATACACAGAAAAACAGAGCCAATGTACAGGGCCCGGACATCTGGCCAAAGTTGGGGCCCGGACATCCGGGAAACAAAACCAACATTTCAACATGCTCTCTGGATATCTACGGCTGGACATCCGGGCCAAGGTCTGGACATCCGGAGATTTCACACAAACCAGACGCCCTCTGGATAGTAGTGGCCGGACATCCGGGGAAAAGCCTCGACATCCGGCCAACACAAAAACTGCAGCCGCCCCAAAAGTAAAACATGCATAACTTTCACATCCGGACTCCAATTTTGATGATCTTGGGCTCATTTTGAAGCTATGGAAAAGCTCCAGGTCCTCACATGGAGAACCACCAAAGATAAACCAAAATGGAGGGTGCAAAGTATGGAAAGGTTTTATCATGTATTTGGGTAACCTATTTGGCTTTGGATTTTCTTTGGTAGATGTATAGGCATTTTGTATTTGTATTGGATAGGAGTGAAATATGTCTATGTTGGAATATGATGTGAGGAAGTAGAAATAGAAGATGTTGACTTGAGCAAATCTATCACTAACCCGTTTGATCCCCTCTTAATAGTGTGGGATCCCTATAACTCAAGAATCATAAAAGAACTATACTAGATAGCTTTCAGAAACTCATTCTTGAGCATATATCCTTTTCGATGGTCATCTATCCTCACAACTAAAGCCAAAGGAACTAATACCTTTGACTAAAGCATTCCAATTGAGCTTGATGTTGATGTTTATGCTTGGCTCAAGTCAGAACGATGATCTTGATCATGACACTTGGTGAAGGCTTCAAATAGCTCCCCCATAAGCCATGCGGGGAGCATTGCATTGTATTCATCTTCATACGTTCGTCCTGTGATCACCCACAAGCTTCAAGCATGTAATCCTTCAGGATGGCTATCTTGAACTTGCCCTTGTCAACCATGATCATCAACACTTGATGTCATCCTCTCATGGACACTTGATCTCTCTCTCTCTCTCGATGCGAGCCCATGAGAATCACCTAACCCTCAAAAACATAGACAGCACGTAGTATGGGTTAGTACACAGAGTGTAATTGATAATTTCTTATCATACCACAAGATCCTATGTGGTCTCGTTTGCGCTCGTGTGTTGACCATTTAGAGTTCGATCTCCGAGCTTCATCTTGGTCAACCGATATCTCTACTCCATGTTTAATCTTGACATCATGAAGGGTATATTAAATTCTTCACTTGAATATCTTGCTCAATCATGACTTAACACATGTGTCCATTATGATCATATCTTTGAGCCACTCCTAGAATTCATCATACAAATCATCCTTTTAAGATCTTGATCCATTATGGCCCAAACCATATCTCTAAGCATGACAACCCTTAAGATACTCCAATGAACTCCATTTTGATCATCTCGATGTAATTGTTGCTTCAAAGGAGTTGTCTTCCATTATTCTTCAATCATTTTTCAATGGGACTAACCTTCAAATGTATATCTCAATGCAAACATTAGTCCTATAGGATTGTTATTTAATTACCAAAACAACACATGGGGACTATATGTACTTTCAGTTGTGCAATACCTTCAGTGGGCCGCTTCAAATAGGGGTGGGGGTGCCGGAAGCCACTGCAGGTTCTTCGGGCACAGACTTCTATATGCACCGGTGGAGAGGACGATGGGGCAGTCGTGCTGCTCGACAACGAGTAGAGAAGGGGTAGCGAAGCCGGCCCTAGCTGCCTAGCCGGTAAGATTGGGGTGTTGCTAGATGAAGATGAGAGAAGGAGGCAGTTGTGTGCGATGCGGGCGAATCTGGGTGAGGCCAGCGAGGTGGAGGAAGGGTTTGCGGCGGTGTGTGCAATTATGGAAGATGGATTCGGGAGGGATTAGTGAGAGAGATTTACGCACGGTGTTGCGGGTAGTTACTCGGATGGGATTTCTTTTTCTTTTTCTCTTTTACAAACAAAGCAAAATCTCGAGCGGTAGATTTCGATCAGATCGATGGCCTTCAAGTGGTCTGACACAGTAGTCTCTTCAGCCTATAGGTAGAAAGTGTTTCCCTATTGTCTTACGCCCCTAGCCAGGCATAGTGCATAGTTTCAAGTGTTGTCGTCTTTGGTTTTAATAACCTGTGTAGGGGTTTTCTCAAACCCAGGAGGTACTTTACGCTTCCCATTATTCTCAGGGAAAGATGCCATCTTAAGATGTAGAATATCCAACCGTTTATTACATAAATTGATTAAAGTATTCATGTGATTAAGGTTTCCACTAATATTTTTGAGAGGTTCATCAGACTTTTGCAACTCAGTCAATTTTTTCTGCATATCACCTAATTTGTCTAGTATTTGAATTCCCTCTTAGTAAAAGCAAATCCCTTTTGTGGTGGTGAAACCGCCAATATTCCCTCTATTATTTCATAGGCAGTAGTGGCATCACTCTCAATAAAATTCCCTTTTGCGGCAAAATCCAAAAGTTGTCTATGGTGCATGGTTAAACCTATATAAAAATTGTGAAACAAAATTTTTACATCTCCTTCTATAGAGCAAACACAGTAACATTCCATTAACCTATACCAAGCATCCCTAAGATTTTGTCCTTGCTTCTGTTTGAAGTAAAGAACTTCAAAATCTGGTGACAAAGGAGGGATAGTTATGCTAGTCCTAATGACAAGGTAAACCAATCAAGCAAACTTTTTTATAAAAAAAACTTTTTTATAAGTGGGGGAGATGAAAACGAGAGGCAAATGGCAAATAATTTAAATGCAAGGAGATGAAAGTTTATGCGAAGGTACTTCATAGTTGTTGATGATGTCTCTCTGACAACGGCGCCCGAAATTCTTCCTGCTACTTGTGAGTTGCATTGCGATTTCCCCGAAGAGGAGAGTATGATGCCGTACAGTAGAGATAAGTATTTCCCTCAGTTGTGAAACCAAGGTTATCAATCCAGTAGGAGAACCAAGCAACGACTCGTGAACAACACATGCACACAAACAACAAATACTTGCAACCCAATGCGAACAAGGGGTTGTCAGTCCCTTGACGGTTAGGAGCAAGATTAAATTGTATAGTTTTTGATAGATAGATCAAACAAAAATACAAAATAAAATAAATAAGAGAAAATTGCAGAAAGGTATTTTTGGTTTTAATATATGATAAAAGATAGACCCGGAGGCCATAGTTTTCACTAGAGGCTTCTCTCTTGAAAACAGCATCTGGTCGGTAAACAAATTACTGTTGAGCAATTGATAGAAAAACAAATAATTATGATGATATCCAAGGCCATGATGATGTATATAGGCATCATGTCCGAGACAAGTAGACCGAAATGATTCTGCATCTACTACTATTACTCCACAGATCGACCGCTATCCAGCATGCATCTAGTGTATTAAGTTCATGGAAAAACAGAGTAACGCCTTAAGCAAGATGACATGATGTAGACAAGATAAACTCACATATGAATAAACCCCATCTTTTTACCCTTAATAGCAACGATACATGCGTGTCATGTCCCTTTCTGTCACTGGGATTGAGCACCGCAAGATCGAACCCATTATAAAGCACCTCTTCCCATGGCAAGATAAATTAATCTAGTTGGCCAAACCATACCATTAAATCGAAGAAGAAATATGGGGCTATAACAATCATGCATAAAAGAGTTCAGAGAAAACTCAAATAATATTCATGGATAGATCTGGTCATAAACTCACAATTCAATGGATCCCAACAAACACGCCGCAAAAAGTCATTACATTGAATAGATCTCCAAGAACACCAAGGAGAACATCGTATTGAAGATCAAATAGAGAGAAGAAGCCATCTAGCTACTAAAAATGGACCCATACATCCATGGTAAACTACTCACGCATCATCGGAGGGCAACAAGGATGATGTAGATCCCCCTCAGTGGAAATAAGGTGTATTGATATTCAGGTAAGGGCCCTTTGAATCTTTGCTATATCATGGTAAACTACTCACGCATCATCGGAAGTCAAGCAATCAACATACACATGCAATTTCAAGAGTGTAGCAGCGGAAAGTAAAACATTGCATATGAAGGTATAGGGAAGTGTTTGGAGAATGCAAATGCAATGGAGACATAGAGATTTTTGGCATGGTTCCGATAGGTGTTGCTATCGTACATCCACGCGAGACTTCAACCCACGAAGGGTAACGGTTGCGCGAGTCCACGGAGGGCTCCACCCACGAAGGGTCCACAAAGAAGAAACCTTGTCTATCCCACCATGTCCATCGCCAACGAAGGACTTGCCTCACTCGGGTAGATCTTCACGAAGCAGGCGATCTCCTTGCCCTTACAAACTTCTTGGTTCAACTCCACAACTTGACGGAGGCTCCCAAACGACACCTAACCAATCTAGAAGACAACACTCTCCAAAAGGTAATAGATGTTGTGTTGATGATGTGACGCTCGGATAATTAACCTACAGTAATCCCCCACTAATGATGCCATGTCACCATCATTACTATTGCTAACCTCACTTTGATTCAAAACCAGTTCGAATTCAAATTAAAAATAAAAGTCAAACAATAAAAGTTTTCAAATATCAATACTATAATAATCAAAATGTGGCAATTAATACATAGAAAATATTGGTGGAGAAATCATATTTTTATAAAATGGTTAAATGCACTAAAGTAAATAAATAGTAGCTGAAAAAATTAATTAAATGTCTCTGAAATAATTAAATTATTATAAACAATTTTATTTAACAACCAAAAATTATTGTGGCTGGAGAATATCTAGTAATACTAATTTAGGAACTATTTTTATATTTTATAAAAATAAAGTAAATGGGGAAATAAAATAAACAGTAAAACGAAAAATAAATTAAATGTAAAAAAGAAACAAACCAAAACAAAAGAAAAAGAACAAACCCCCACTGACCCCCTTGGACCTTAGTCCACAGCCGGCCCAGCCCACCTAATCCCCTCATCCCCTACCTCTCTGTTCATCGAGCCTCGTGGACGTTGAGGGTGCGTCTATGGTCGGGGATCGCCACACGGTGCACATCCAGCCCCTCCACGGCGTCCTACAAGTGCCCTGGAAACCCTAGCTCCTCCACTGCCCCCTCATCGCGTCATCTATCCCTCTCCCTCTGGATCCGCCCCCTCGAGCTCACCTGGGCGGGCTCGTCGGCTCTGCCTCGATGTTGGCATGGCCACCGCCCTCCCCTCGCCACCCCCTCACGTCTAGGCGCTGCCTCTACCTCGCCTACATCATCTGCGTGCAGCAGACCAAGCTGGAGACGCTCACCTCGTCGGGATCGAGCCCTCCTCCGCCTTCGGCGGCCGCACTTCGTCACCATCGGACCGCTCGCTTCCGGCCACCCTGCACCTCACTGAGTCGCCCATGACCTCCCCGGTGAGCTCTCCCTCGATTCTTTTGTTTTCCCCCTTTGGTTCGTCACCTAAATCAGCGTAGCCGAGCGCCCGCAGCGGACGCGCTCACCACGTGATGGGAGCGCCCCGCGTGCCTCCCTGATGTGATCCACCGCGTTCTGGGCCTCGTCTTGGCCGCACCTCACCCGTGCTAGCGCCCGTGGGCCGCGCGCAACTCCTCATTCTCCCGCTGCTGCCTCCGGTTGCCGCCGCCGCTACTTGCCGCTTCTGCTATTGGCCGCTGCTGCCTTCCCCAGCTGCTGTTTGTCTTGTTGCATGATACGTCTCCGACGTATCTATAATTTATGAAGTATTCATGCCATGTTTACAACAATTCTATATAATTTTGGTATGATTTGATTAGAACTAACCCGGACTGACGCAGTTTTCAGCACAACTACCGTGGTGTTGTTTTTTTGCAGAAATAAAAGTTCTCGGAACAAGCAGAAAATCAAGAGAATTTTTCTGGAAAATATGAAAAATACTGGAAGAAAAAGATACACAAGAGGAGTTTCGGGGCCACCACAAGGGTGGGGGCGCCCCCCCAGGGCGCGCCCCTCGACCTTGTGACCGCCTCGTGGGTCCCCCTGACGTGAAACCAACACCAACCCTTCCTATAAATCCTAAAAACCCCAGAACAGAAGAGAGATCGGGAGTTCCGCCGTCGTAAGCCTCTGTAGCCTCAAAAAACCAATCTAGGCCCTCTCTGGCACCCTGCCGGAGGGGGCCATCATCACCGAAGGCCATGGAGGAGGATCCCGGAGGGGGCCATCATCGCCATGGAGGCCAAGGACCAGAGGGACTGTAACGCCCGGATAATCATGCTACAGTAATCTCACGTTAATGATGGCACGTCACCTCTGTCACTGTAATTAATCTCGGGTTAAATCAAAACCGTTTCAAATTTAAATCCTAAATAAGTCAAATGATAAAAGTTTTTCAAAATTTAAAACAAAAATGTTCGGGAGATGCCAAATAAGGCATAGTTAATTATGGTGTAGTAAACACATTTTTATAAAATGCCTAAATAATTTTAAGTGAATTAAAACAGAAAAGAAAATAAGTAAAAAAAAGAAAATACAAAAGAGAAAACAAACAGAAAAAAAAGAAAGGAAAAGGAGCCCCCCACTGGACCCTGGCCCAACTGGGCCAACCCCTAGGCCCAGCCGGCAGGCCCACCCACTCCCCCCCCCTTATCCACTCACCAACCCCCCACCCACTCCACCGACAGCCCCCAGTCCCCCCCGAAAAACCCCCCTCCTCTGCCTCCCCCGATCTGGATCGGGAGGAGACCACCGCCGTCGCCCGCCGCCGCCAGGAGCACGCGCCGCCTCGCCCTCGTCGGAGCACTCCCCCGCCGGCCTGCTTCCCCCTCCTCCCCTGCGCCGGTCGTCCCCGTCACTCCTCCCCGCGCTCACTGCCCAGACCCCCCCCCCCCCCCGTGAGGACCCCCCTCCTTCTCCTCTTCCCCACGCCCCGCCGGTGCGTGCCCACACGCGCCCGCCGTGGCCGCGTCCGGCCACTGCGCTCGTCCCGCCTCCGCCCGCCGTGGCCCTCGTGCCCCGCCCTGGCCACGGCCCCGCCCTGCCCCGGGCAGGCTACGGGCGCCCGTCGCCCACGCCCCGCCGCGGCGCGCTTTGCCTCGCCGGCGCCGTGCCGTTGGCCGCGCCTGGGCTCGCCCCTGGTCACGCCCGCGACCGCGCTCACCGCGCCCCGCGACCACCGCCCCGCCCTCCGGCTCCCGACGCTTCTCCTGCTCCGGCCACCTCGGCCATGGCCTCGCCCTCCCCCGTCTCTCCCTCTGTCCCGTGGCCGCGCCACCACGCCTGCCCCTCCGCGCCACTCTGACCGCACCGGCGCCACCCCTCGCCTCGACCCGCCGTGGCCGCCAGCGCCCACGCCCGCGTGCCCCTGGGCGTGCGCCCGAACGGGGCGCGCCCGTAACCCGTCGCCCGCACCCTGTATGGCCTCTGTGCCACTGAACAGAGGGGCCCAGCCCCAGAACGAATTAAAAAAAATGAAATGATTAAAATAATAATAATAATAATAAATTAATAAATTAATTAATAAAAATTAATAAATAAATAAAATAAAAATAATAATAAAACAAATAATAAAAATAAATTTAATTAATTAATTAACTAAATTAATTAAGTTAATTAATCCTGTTTAAATTAACCTAATTAGTTAATTAAATTAACTAAATAGTAGTTAATTAGCTAACAGCCCCTGACAGGTGGGACCCACCTGTCAGGTTGACCAGGTCAACGGTCAACGTTGACTGCTGACGTCAGCATGACATCATGCTGATGTCATAAATCCAAATTTCGAATTAAATTAAATAATTAATTAAACTCCAGAAATTAATAAATTCTTTTGAAAATCATATCTTTTAATCCGTAACTCGGATGGAAATACTTTGTACATGAAAGTTGCTCAGAACGACGAGACGAATCCGGATACGCAGCCCGTTCGTCCACCACACATCCCTAACCTATCGAACTCGCAACTTTCCCCCTCTGGTCCGTTTGTCCGAAAACGCGAAACATCAGGAATACTCTCCCGGATGTTTCCCTCCTTCGTCGGTATCACCTATTACCGCGTTAGGGCACACCTAGTACCGCTCATTGTCATGTCACGCATCGTCATGCTTATGTTTGCATTGTATTTAGTGTTTCTTCCCCCTCTTCTCTCCGGTAGACTACGAGACCGACACTGCTGCTGCCCAGTTCGACTACGGAGTTGACGACCCCTCCTACTTGCCAGAGCAACCAGGCAAGCCCCCCCTTGATCACCAGATATCGCCTATTCTTCTCTATACTGCTTGCATTAGAGTAGTGTAGCATGTTACTGCTTTCCGATATCCTATCCTGATGCATAGCCTATCCTTGCTACTACTGTTGTTACCTTTACCTGCAATCCTACATGCTTAGTATAGGATGCTAGTTTTCCATCAGTGGCCCTACATTCTTGTCCGTCTGCTGTGCTATACTATCGGGCCGTGATCACCTGGGCGGTGATCACGGGTATATACTTATATACTATATACATGACACATGTGGTGACTAAAGTCGGGTCGGCTCGTAGGAGTACCCGCAAGTGGATCTTTGTGGCGGAGCGACAGGGCAGGTTGAGACCGCCTAGGTGAGAGGTGGGCCTGGCCCTGGTCGGCGTTCGCGGATACTTAACACGCTTAACGACATCTTGGTATTTGATCTGAGTCTGGCCATTTGGTCTATACGCACTAACCATCTACGCGGGAGTAGTTATGGGTATCCCGGCGTCGTGGTATCAGCCGAAGCCTTCGTGGCGCGCGCCGTGTTGGACCGCTTTGCCGTAACCTCCGTGATCGTGTGGATTGCTAGGTCTGCTCACGGCCGCGTTCGCAACGTGCAGGTGTGCATAGGGCGATGGGCCCAGACCCCTGCGCGCATAGGGTTAGACCGGCGTGCTGACCTCTCTGTTGTGCTTAGGTGGGGCTGCGACGAGTTGATCTTACGAGGCCGGGCATGACCCAGAAAAGTGTGTCCGGCCAAATGGGATCGAGCGTGTTGGGTTATGTGGTGCACCTCTGCAGGGAAGTTTATCTATTCGAATAGCCGTGTCCCTCGGTAAAAGGACGGCCCGGAGTTGTACCTTGACCTTATGACAACTAGAACTGGATACTGAATAAAATACACCCTTCCAAGTGCCAGATACAACCCGGAGATCACTCTCTAACAGGGCGACGAGGAGGGGATCGCCGGGTAGGATTTATGCTATGCGATGCTACTTGGAGGACTTCAATCTACTCTCTTCTACATGCTGTAAGATGGAGATGGCCAGAAGCGTAGTCTTCGACAGGATTAGCTATCCCCCTCCTATTCTGGCATTCTACAGTTCAGTCCACTAATATGCCCCTTTACACATATACCCATGCATAAGTAGTGTAGCTCCTTGCTTGCGAGTACTTTGGATGAGTACTCACGGTTGCCTTTCTCCCTCTTTTCCCCCTTTCCTTTCTACCTGGTTGCCGCAACCAGATGCTGGAGCCCAGGAGCCAGACGCCACCGTCGACGACGACTCCTACGACACTGGAGGTGCCTACTACTACGTGCAGGCCGCGGACGACGACCAGGAGTAGTTAGGAGGATCCCAGGCAGGAGGCCTGCGCCTCGTTCGATCTGTATCCCAGTTTGTGCTAGCCTTCTTAAGGCAAACTTGTTTAACTTATGTCTGTACTCAGATATTGTTGCTTCCGCTGACTCGTCTGTGAACGAGCACTTGTATTCGAGCCCTCGAGGCCCCTGGCTTGTATTATGATGCTTGTATGACTTATTTATGTTGTAGAGTTGTGTTGTGATATCTTCCCGTGAGTCCCTGATCTTGATCGTACACATTTGCGTGCATGATTAGTGTACGGTCAAACCGGGGGCGTCACAAGTTGGTATCAGAGCCGACTGCCTGTAGGAATCCCCCTTTCCACACTCCTTGGCCGAAGTAGAGTCTAGACATTACAAAACTTTTACTAACATGGCTGTGTGTCTTACGGGCCCACGTCGCCATTGGGTGGTACTAGGATCTTTTACTCCTCGACCTTTACTCTGGGACTCTGAACTCTCTTCTACTCGGGTTAAACGAATTTACTAACTCTAACACTAGGATCCCGTGACCGCATTCACCCCAAAGTTGGATAAGCCATAGTTGTTTCTTAGAATAGTATTTTGAACAATTCACACACTGTCATTTGACTCCTTTGAAACGTCTTTGCTTTCAGATGGAACCCACGAGGCAGGTCGTGCGTCACACGACGGCCATTGGTGCCTCGGGATCACCGGATGTGCTAGCTGAGATGATGACCTATCTGGGTTATCGCTGGCACCCTGAGTACACCGTCTACGAGGAGTACCAGGACTTTAACCAGGAGCAGTACCGTGCCATCGTCCACCTCTACTCGCGGGAGTATGACTCCACTACTGTGCTGCACACCGCTCATGGTGTTGGTGTGACCATCGATATGGCTGTCCACGATGCTGCCTATGCTGCTCTGACATGTCTTCGTGGAGAGTATCGGGAGTTGGACACCTCCCCTTTCAGGCACATTGCTATCGCATCTGATGTTGGTGCGGAGGGATACTATACTGCTGCCTACTCCACTGTCACCCGAGAGCCCTTCTACCATCAGAACCTGGTTCTGCATGCTGATGGGCTGGATCGAGCTAACCGAGCTCTTCGCCACGAGATGTACACCACCTGTCAGCACCTTTACCGTGCTCTGACGCTGCTGCACCCCTTTGTCCGATCTGGACAGCTACGGCGTACTGCGATCTACCCAGCTAGGACCGTGATGCCCCACGGTGTCGGTTGGCCAGAGGTGGGAGGCTACTCTCCCGCACTTGGTCCTCTTCTGCCACCTGAGCGTCGGGCTCTACACCTGAGTATCCGCGGCCCCCAGTCTGCTGACGTGGAGGGCTATCCGTTGCCTCACTACCAGCTGTCGGGCTACGATTACCTCCACAGTACCTCTTGGGACTGATGTAGGCTTGCTTGTAGTGTTAGATGCATTCGCCGCGAGCCTGTGTGCCGCCTATGTTGTCTTAGTCTGTGTACTGAACTCTATGCATGACCCCTTTTGTAAGTTATGCCGACTACTATGTAGTAGCTATCGTGCTCCTTTCATTATGCATGTTTCATCATGAATGATTCTTGTCTTTGCAAATTTCTCAATACTGAACTACCCCTGTTATATATTAGCAGGATGGTTAGACCAGGTGGTCGTGGTAGTGGTGGCAATGCCCCACCACCACCTGAGTACATGGCTGGTATGATCCAACAGTTTGAACTGAACCGCCAATTCATGGAAAATATGATGGCTCAGTTTCCTCGCCCCAATATGGACCAGCAACCAACCCCAGTAACTCTGCAGGATTTCATGCGCCTCAATCCAACTATGTACCGCAGCTCAACTCAGCCTCTGGATGCTGATGACTGGCTCTGTGACATCACCTATGAGATGGAGTCTGCCGATGTAGCCCCTGCCAGCTATGTCAACTTTGCTTCCTTCTTTCTGAAGTAAGGGGGTTGTTGCGTATGGGATAAAGGGGGCTTGATGCCTTAATGCTATGGTTGGGTTTTACCTTAATGATCTTTAGTAGTTGCGGATGCTTGCTAGAGTTCCAATCATAAGTGCATATGATCCAAGGAGAGAAAGTATGTTAGCTTATGCCTCTCCCTCATATAAAATTGCAATAATGATTACCGATCTTGTTAACAATTGCCTAGGATAATTCAGCACACCGATCCATCATTATTCCACACTCGCTATTTATAATATATAGTAATATATTCTAACTTTATGTTAACAGCACCTACTTTTATATTTTAGCTCTCCGATATCATGCAAAGTTATCCTCTTCATACCCACAACGTAGTTTATTTCTCGTTTCTAGATGAAAGCAAACGTTCGGTGTATGGAGAATCGTATCAGTGGCAGATAGGACTTGAGAGAATATTGATCTTACCTTTAGCTCCTTGTGGGTTCGACACTCCATACTTATCACTTCCACCTTTGGAAATTGCTACGATGATTCCTTGCACTTGGGGATTATCAAGCTCTTTTCTGGTGCCGTTGCCAGGGAGCAATAGCGTGGGGTTGATATTTTCGTGTATGATTGTTTTCTTTCTTCACTAAGTAGTTTTTGCTTTCCCTTTTGTTCTTGTTTAGTCGTGGGTGAAACAAAAAATTACAAAATGAAAATACCAAAAAGAAAGTTACTTGTCTCTTATGCCTAAAAACTTTTTCAAAAAGAGAAGTGATTGGAAGGTTATGCATTGGAGAAGTGAGGGTTGACCTTGAACACTTTTTTTCATGCTCATGGAAACAATGTAGAATTTTTCATGGAAGTTTCTCAAAAATAAATATCCACTTGTATATATTCATTGTAGTATAAAAATAATGTGCCAAGTTTTGATTGTAGGATGATTAGATTGTTTGTTTGCTATGTGCAGTGCAAAAACAGAAACTTTGGCTGTAGTGCGTGAGCTCTCATTTTTTACTGAACATCAAATGCCTATGAAACTTTTTGCACAGTACTTCTATACAAATGTTTAAAATTTTCCTATTTTTAGAATTTTTGGAGTTACAGAAGTATAATAAAGTTGCAGATTACTACAGACTGTCCTGTTTTTGATAGATTCTGTTTTCTACGTGTTATTCACTTATTTTGATGAATCTATGGGTAGTATCGGGGGGTATGAACCATGGTGAAGTTGGATTACAGTAGATATAATGCTAATATGAAATTGGAATGAGTTTACAACGGTACCTAAGGGTAGTGATTTGTTTTATTATACTAACGGATCTCACAAGATTGTTTGTTAAGTTTTGTGTGGATGAAGTGTTCGAAGAACGAGGAGCTACCGATATGAGAAGAATAAGGAGAGGCAAGAGCTCAAGCTTGGGGATGCCCAAGGCACCCCAAGTAAATATTTCAAGGATACTCAAGCATCTAAGCTTGGGGATGCCCCCGTTGGCATCCCATCTTTCTTCTTCAACAACTATCAGTATACCTCGGTTTTTGTTTTGTTCACATGACATGCGTCTTTTGTGTCTATTTTTCCTTTATTTTCCTTTATGATCCATGCTAGTATGAGATAGCTCTTCATTGATTTCTATAATTCTCTTTGTGCTTCACTTAAATCCTTTGAGTGTGGCTTTATAGAATGCTCTTTGTGCTTCACTTAAATCTTTTGAGTATAACTTTATAGAATGCTTCATGTGCTTCACTTATATATTTTGAGCTTGGATATTGCTAAATTTATATTATTTGTAGAATTCTCTATGAACTTCACTTAAACCTTTTAGAGTATGAACAAAATTATCATCAGGATTGGGCTTGGAAGAGTATCGTTAGAATAACATGCCTAGCTAAAAAGGCATTAAAGAAAAGCCCTTGTTGGGAGACAACCCAATATTTACCCTTACTATTTTTGTGTGTCCACATGATTAAGATACTGTAGTAATCATGTTTTATAGCTTTCGTTTCAATAAAGTGCCAAGTAAGACCTTTGGGATGGCCTACGGTGATAGTTGATTTGATCTTACTGAAAAACAGAAACTTTTGCACTAACGAAAACAATTCTCATTTTTAGATGAAGAGTGATTTTTAGTTCATTCTTTTTTAGTAAGATCAATAGACAAATTTCTTAGGACTTCCTAATTTCTCAGGATTTTTGGAGTTTCATAAGTATGGTTGTTGTTCAGATCATTACAGACTGTTCTGTTTCTGGCAGATTCTGTTTTCAATACATAGTTTGCTTGTTTTCTAGTTTCTATGGCTTATATTGCTCAATATAAATTGTGGAAATGATATTGTACAGTAGGAATTGTGTGAGAACAATTATGAATCTTGTCTTTGACAGTACCGAAGTGAATGATTTGCTTTTTATCATAGTAACCCATCTGACGAGGTTCCGTTAAGTTTTCTGTGATTGAAGTTTTCAAGTTTCAGGTGAGATATCGATACGAGGAGAATAAGGAGTGGAAAGACCCTAATCTTGGGGATGCCCAAGGCACCCCAAGGTAATATCCAAGGAAGATTCAAGCGCCTAAGCTTGGGGATGCCCCGGAAGGCATCCCCTCTTTCATCTTCAAAACCATCGGTATACCTTACTCGGAGCTATATTTTTATTCGTCACATGTTATGTGTTTTGCTTAGAGCGTATTTTCATTTTACTTTCTGTTTGAATAAAATCATTGGATCTGAAATCTTGAATAAGAGAGAGTCCTCCCATGGCTAGTTAATTATTTTACTACTCATTGTTTCTCACTTATACCTTTTGGAGTAGTTTGTCACTTACTCGCGTGCTTCACTTATACACTATGAGTAAATGGTTGAATGATTTGAATATCATAGATATGAAATTATATATGCTTCATATGCTTATCCCATGGGGAGTAATGACTTCACTTATAATAAGTATAGGTGGTAAATTTATTGAAAGTTAGCAAACATAGTATTGGTCACTTGAACAATTCATGAAATAATATTAAAGGAAGAGAGATTTCACATATAAATATATTATATTGGACACCTTTTGTAATTGTGATCACTCATTAAAATATGACATGCTAAAAAGTTGATGTTGGACAAGGAAGACAACATAATGAGTTATGTTTTCCTATATCCGAATAGAAGGTATATTGTCATGGATCCTCCAACATGTTGAGCTTGCCTTTCCCTCTCATGCTAGCCAAATTCTTTGCATCAAGTAGAGATACTACTTGTGCTTCCAAACACCCTTAAACCAGTTTTGCCATGAGAGTCCACCATACCTACCTATGGATTGAGTAAGATCCTTCAAGTAAGTTGTCATCGGTGCAAGCAATAAAAATTGCTCTCTAAATATGTATGATCTATTAGTGTGAAGAAAATAAGCTTTATACAAACTTGTGATATGGAAGAAATAAAAGCGATGGACTGCATATTAAAGGTCTTTATGCTTCCCTCTGCAAAGGGCCTATCTTTTACTTTTATCTTCTACCCTTATACAAGAGTCATGGTGATCATCACCTTTCCTTTTTACACTTTTTCCTTTGGCAAGCACTATATGTCGGAGAAATCCGTATATATATATCCACTCAGATGTGGGTTTTCATGAAGTATTATTGTTGACATTGTCATGGTTCTAAGACTGACAGTAGAATGGGGGGTTGGTATGAGGAGGCAAGATCCTAGCTATGGTGAAGTTGTACACACAAGGTTTACGAGTTCAAGCCCTTCACGGTGGAAGTAACAGCCCTACGTCTCGGTGCCCGGAGGCGGTCGACTGGATTATGTGTGTGGAGTTACAGGGGGTGCGAACCCTTGTCACTGAGGAGGGGGTGGCTTATATAGAGTGCGGCAGGCCTCTCCGGCCCTCAGTTACATAGGGTTTAAGGTACATAAAGAGGGGGCATTACTGGTAACGCCAGCAATAAAGATACATGAATGACCATTGAGTCTACAACGTAAATGCCCGACCGTTGCTGTTCAGAGCGGCTTTACACCTTCTGGTTGCCGAGTGACTAATGCAATGGTCGAGTGACACGGAATCTTCCGAGTGGAATGCTTCTGGTCGAGTGGATGATGTTATCCCTTGAATGCTTCTGACTTTAGGATAATGTCCTTGGGGAGGGTGTCTAGGTCAGGCCTATAACCCTACCCTAGGTACATGTCGTCGTCATTAGCCCCCGAATGGTTCAGGGTTCGAATGGAGAAGGAGTTGAAAATAATTCCGACTCAGTTTTTGCGCTTCGGAAGCGTCTTGCTGGGATCAATGAACAACGTGATGACTTCAACTTCTTTTTCAGTCGCCTTGATCCATTCTTAGTTTGTCGAGTGAACTTTGCTACTAAGCTTCGGGTGTTGATATGGAAAAAATCTTCGGTCTGACGGACTGCTCTGCTGCTCCCAGATCTTGTGGGATTCGAAATTTTGGGAAATGCGCGGGACGGGGGAGGCCGCAGTAATCGGGACGGATTAGGCAGGGACACCTCGATATTCACGCCACCTTTTTCGCCACGTACCGAGCGAGCGCCAGTTGCGGGATTTGACAGGATCACCCGGGCCCAGTGGTCAGTCACTCGGAAACGATTCCATATAAGGCGTTGGATTGGGGAATTCTGCATAGTGCGCCCCAATTCCTCCTTCTTCCTCCTCTGCTTCTCCACCGTTGCCGCTTCCATTCTCGACGCTGCCTCCCGCCCGTGCACCTCTTGTTTCGATGGCGAAGGACAAGACGGCTGCGCTGGAACGCGCGAAGAAGGGAGCGGCGAAGGGGAAGGGGAAGAAGACCGGCAGGAGCGGGTCGTCGTCGAGATCCGGCTTGCCGCGCGGCTGGGTTCAGGGCGACTGGATCCAGTCCACCATCGAGTTGGATGATCGGAGGGATCTGGCTGAGAGTGGGCTGATCGAGCATGGTTCCTGGAGGCTCCCGGGGGACGAAACCGAGCCGCAGCCCCAGGAGGGCGAATGCGTCTTGCTCGCCACCCACGTCGACCGCGGTTTTTCCTTGCCCCCACACCCCTTTTTCCGTGCTTTTCTGAACTTCTTCGGAGCTCAACTCCACCATTTCTCT
The DNA here is from genome assembly GCF_018294505.1 of Triticum aestivum. NCBI lineage: Eukaryota > Viridiplantae > Streptophyta > Magnoliopsida > Poales > Poaceae > Triticum > Triticum aestivum. Next base: position 390,121,229 of record NC_057814.1, on the reverse strand, counting down.
CCCAATACTATCACGTACCTTGTTGCCTTTGTCTCACTGTGTGAGAATTTCTTGGGCTGCCGACTGCACTGGGGTCTATTCAAGCATATCTTCACATGTCGCTCGCAGACTGTGAAAAAATCTAGCCCGAGTGACGATAAAACCCAGGTAATCCAGATGTGTGCGGGCTTAGGCATCCAGATGCAGGGGAAGAGCACTTTTCCTGCGATGACTCTCCCTGACTCGGTTAGAGGGTGGCAGTCGACTTGGTTTTATTGCAAAGACAAGTCGACTCCTGGCCACTCGACTGGTCTTCCTCCCTTTTCTTTGGCGCGAGTCCAGAAATCCACCACCTTGAAAGTGACTCCAGCAGAGAAGGGGAGGTGGCCATGTTGATGGAGCGAGTAGTTCAGCAAATTCATGAGGGCGTGACTGGAATGGATTTGCTCGAGGTATTTCTCAGTCGACGTATCCAGCCCCTCCAGGCTCGTGATCACTCGATGTGGATATACTCGGGGATTGAAGATTCCACTCGGATCCACCCGGGGGACGTTGATGATAAGACGATGGTGCAGTGGGTGCAAGGCATCACAGGAAACAAGGACAACCCCAGGGGGTCCCGAAGAGTTCTTCCATTCGACACAAACAACCAGCCAGACAAGGTCCATCTTTTATTTCCGAGTGTTTTTTTATTCTGACTTGCAATTGTTTACTAAATCGACCATCCTTTGTTCACCTCTTTTGCTTCGCAGATTTATACGGATACATACTCAATGCCGAACAGGGAGCAAGATCAGTACCAGGAGGGAGAAGAAAGCGGAGGTGAAAGCATGGATTATCAGTCTGATGGAGGAGAAGAGGAAGAGGAAAGCGAGGACTCGAGCAGTGGCGAAGAGGTCGAGTCACCACCTCGCAATGAAAGGCGTTCCAAGAATAAGCATGACCCGGCAAGTGTCCGTGGCAAGGCGTCTGCGCAGACTGGACAGACCTCAAAGCGCCCTCGGACGTCTTCTCCAGCGCCGACTGAGAAGGCCCCGAAGCAGCCTAAGGCTACGCCGTCAAAACCGCGGAAGGCTTTGCCCAAGATCAAAGTGGCCGTTCCCATTGCTTCCGGGTAATAGTTGGACCTGATTTCTTGGTTTGGCATGAATTGAACTTTAGTCGACTCATTTCGGAAGGTCTGACCGACTAAATCTTGAGATTTGCAGTGCTGCTACCTCTGGGACTTCTGTTTACAGGGATGAAGACGAGGAAATGGAGGATGCAGTCACCTCTAATCCGGGTATGACTCTGTAATCTTGTGTTTACTTTCTCAGCCGTTTTGTTGGTCGACTGAATTCTGGCGATTGATTCTTTTTGCAGCTCCTCCCCATGTCATTGATCTTCCAGATGACGACGAGGATGTGCGCTGAGGCCTATGGGAAGGAGAAGCAGGAAGACATCAATAGGCAAGGTGCCTCAGTCGACGCCGGTGATGGAACCGGTAATCCAGGAGGCCGGCGACGCCAATCGGACTTCTGTGACTTTCGCCGTACCATTGTCGAGTGCCCAGCCTTCAGCATCAACTGCGCAGACTCCAGCCGATCCATCTTCACTCTTCACTGCACATCACGTCCCAGAAGACCAAGTGGGTGCTGCCAAGGAGGCTATACGACAGGCGGGCATCATGATGGAGCAAATGAAGGTGGTCCGGGAGGCCAGTCAAGCTGCTTACGACGCCAGCTCAGCTCTCCAGAGCAACGTCCAGGTTGGTTGATCGCCGATTGACCCTTTAGCTTGTCGCTTGTTCTGTTAGGATATGCTACCTGAAAACTTTCCTTGAGGGATCTTTCCATCAGTCTGCGTTTTGCATTTGTACACCCAGTGGGTGTTTTAACTTACTGCTGAATAGTTTTGTTTCTTGGGTCGACTAGGTTGTGTCGACTGAGTTTTTGAACCAGTGGGGGCACGCTGAGTACACCCACTGGGTGTAGTCCCCGAGACCATAGTTGACTGCGGGCAGTCGGCTATGGTCTTAGAATCGGAATTTTCTCACTCGGCCTGGGCGGACCATGTCGAATGGAAACTGGACCAGTTAGGGCACGCTAAGTGCACCCACTGGGTGTAGTCCCCGAGACCGTAGTCGACTACGGGTAGTCGACTGTGGTCTGAGAACAACTTTCCTCTTTTTTTGCACTCGGCCTGGGCGGACCATGTCGAGTGGAAACTGGACCAGTGGGGGCACGCTAAGTGCACCCACTGGGTGTAGTCCTCGAGACTACTGTTGGATGTTTTGATTCGGCGGTAGTCTTAGAACTTGTTGAATTTATCACTCTATTTCTCTGAAGTAACCAATCTTTTCATCTGTCGACTGACTGTCCTTTGGTTACAGAAATCTTGTGAACTTGGAGCTCATTTTGCTGACCCGGAGCAGAAGCAGATTCAGCTCAATCTCGTCCTGGAGCTAGCCAAGACAAACTTGCAGAAGGCCAAGGATGAAGCCGCTGGTACGAAAAACTTGTCGACTGACTTGTTCCTGAACCGGGTGTTCTTTGCTTTTTCTGAACCGAGTGTTATTTCTTTCAGAAACAATGAACCAGGCTCTGGTGAAGAAGGATCTGGACCTTGCAGCCGCGCAGAAAGCAGCCGAGGAGAAAACTGCACTCGCCGACCAGAAGCTGGCTTCAGTCGGCAAACTGGAGGAAGAGAACGCCAAGCTGAAAACTGCCCTTGATGAAGCCAACAAGGAGGCGACTCGTCTGAAGAAGGACAAGAGGGCCCTGACTGACAAAGTGGAAGACATCGCCCGCAAGAGAGATGACTTGGAGAATTATCTGGGAGGGCTTGCCAAGAAGCTGTTCGTCATGCTTGAAGGTGCTTTCCTTTGTACGACTGTCTTGTTGCTGTCGACTCGATATATAACTATTGACTCATCGCTATATTGCATGTAGAATTTTGCCAGAACTTCGAGGAAGAGACTGGGCGAGTCGACACAAGCTTGGACCCCATCCTCTCTCCTGTGAAGGACGAAGCTGCCATGAACGTGCTCCGACTGGAATCCCGTGTCGCTGGTGTTGTCGACTACTTTGCTCGTCTGAAAGTTGTAGTGTCGCGAATCGACACGGCACTCTGGCCAAGGGTGACGCTCCAAAATGACCTCGAGTCTCTGATGGCTCGACTCAACGAGGTTCCCGGTCGGGTGCAGGAATGGAAGAAGTCTTCTGCTCGTTGCGGTGCTAATGTGGCTTTGTCTCTGGTTCGTGTCCACTGCAAGGAAGCGCGAGAAGAGAAGCTAGCAACAATCAAGGTCGCCAATACCAAGAAGCATGACTTCCAATCCTTCATGGAAACTTTCATTGCTGCTGCCACTCGGATCGCTGACGGAATCGACCTGAACGAGTTCGTCGAGCCAGCTAGCCCTCCTCCTGCGGAGTGAACAAACTTTACGCCTTGCCTTAAATTTGCCTCGGAATGCCGAGTGATTTCGTAACCGTAAAACTCCTTCGGGCCTCATGCCCGAGTACTTTAATCCGTGGTCTGGAACCTTAGGATTTATCCGAACTTGGTTTTTCTCTGAATATGCTGGTGTTTGCCTTCGAGTGGAACTTGTTTCTTCACTCGGAATAGTCTTTGTATTTGTGATGCAGCTCTTAGGAGAAGGTGGCAGTCGACCTGCACCTCGTGGTCCTTGCGGATCAGGATGGAGCGCACATTGTATTTATGACGCAACTCCGAGGAGAAGGTCGCAGTCGACCTACACCTCGTCGTCTTTGCGGATCGGAATGAAGCACACATTGTACTTATGGCGCAGCTCTGAGGAGAAGGTCGCAGTCGACCTACACCTCGTCGTCCTTGCGGATCGGGATGGAGCACACATTGTACTTATGGCGCAGCTCTGAGGAGAAGGTCGCAGTCGACCTACACCTCGTCGTCCTTGCAGATCGGGATGTATTTCAATCTTAGGCGAGTACTGGACTGTAGCTAAGCCCCCGAGTGAGAGGGTTGCTCTTCACTTGGTGGGATTTTTTTCAAACTTAGGCGAGTACTGGACTGCAGCTAAGCCCCCGAGTGAGAGGGTTGCTCTTCACTCGGTGGGATTTTTTCAAACTTAGGCGAGTACTGGACTGCAGCTAAGCCCCCGAGTGAGAGGGTTGCTCTTCACTCGGTGGGATTTTTTCAAACTTAGGCGAGTACTGGACTGCAGCTAAGCCCCCTGGTGAGAGGGTTGCTCACCACTCGGTGGGATTTTTCAAACTTAGGCGAGCACTGGACTGCAGCTAAGCCCCCAAGTGAGAGGGTTGCTCATCACTCGGTGGGATTTTTCAAACTTAGGCGAGTACTGGACTGCAGCTAAGCCCCCGAGTGAGAGGGTTGCTCTGCACTCGGTGGGATTTTTCAAACTTAGGCGAGTACTGGACTGCAGCTAAGCCCCGAGTGAGAGGGTTGCTCTCCACTCGGTGGGATTTTTTTCAAACTTAGGCAAGTACTGGACTGCAGCTAAGCCTCCGAATGAGAGGGTTGCTCACCACTCGGTGGGATTTTTCAAACTTAGGCGAGTACTGGACTGCAGCTAAGCCCCCGAGTGAGAGGGTTGCTCCTCACTCGGTGGGATTTTTTAAACTTAGGCGAGTACTGGACTGCAGCTAAGCCCCCGAGTGAGAGGGTTGCTCTCCACTCGGTGGGATTTTTCAAACTTAGGCGAGTACTGGACTGCAGCTAAGCCTCCGATTGAGAGGGTTGCTCTCCACTCGGTGGGATTTTTCAAACTTAGGCGAGTACTGGACTGCAGCTAAGCCCCCAAGTGAGAGGCTTGCTCACCACTCGGTAGGTTTTTTCAAACTTAGGCGAGTACTGGACTGCAGCTAAGCCCCCGAGTGAGAGGGTTGCTCTTCACTCGGTGGGATTTTTCAAATTTAGGCGAAACGGATTCGCAGCTAAACCTCCGAGTGAGAAGCTTGCTCACCACTCGGTAGGATTTTCTTTTTTGGAACTTAGGCAAAGCGGATTCGCAGCTAAGACACCCACTGGGGATTTAAAACACATAAAAAAGGAACAACAATCGTTTAGGAGACTGTAAAATTGTGTATTTGATAATCAAACTAGAAGGTATTTATTATTACATCTCAACAGTCTGAATGCTTAAGTATAAAAGGGGCGGAGCTCCGCATTCCAAGCGCGTGGCTCATCTTTATTGTGCTCGACATTGTAGAGGTGATATGCTCTGTTGTGGAGCACTTTGGTGACAATGAAGGGGCCTTCCCAAGCAGGAGCCAGCTTGTGTGGTTTCTGCTGATCCACTCAAAGAACCAAGTCTCCCTCTTGAAATGCTTGACCCCTCACGTTTCTGGCGTGGAATCGACGCAGGTCTTGCTGATAAATGGTCGACCGGATTAGGGCCATCTCTCTTTCCTCTTCCAGGAGATCAACTGCATCTTGCCGAGCCTGTTCTACTTCATCTTCTGAGAAAAGTTTGACTCGGGGTGCATTGTGAAGCAAGTCACTTGGAAGCACAGCTTCAGCCCCATAGACTAAGAAGAATGGAGTTCGACCAGTCGACCGATTAGGATTTGTACTCAATCCCCAAAGCACTGATGGAAGTTCATCGACCCAGGCGCCTGCTGCATGCTTGAGGTCACGCATCAATCGGGGTTTCAGTCCTTTGAGAATCAATCCGTTTGCTCTTTCAGCTTGTCCATTCGACTGGGGATGGGCAACTGAAGCATTGTCGACCCGAGTGCCTTGGGAAACGCAAAAGGCTCTGAACTCATCAGAATCGAAGTTCGACCCATTATCTGTGATGATGCTATGCGGGACACCATATCTGAATGTTAACTCTCTGATGAAGCTGACAGCAGTACTTGCTTCGAGGTTTTTGATAGGTTTGGCTTCAATCCATTTGGTGAACTTGTCGACTGCTACGAGCACATGAGTGAAGCCACTCCCGCCAGTCCTCAGAGGCCCAACCATATCTAATCCCCAGACAGCAAAAGGCCAGACGAGCGGAATGGTCTTCAGGGCTGATGCAGGCTTGTGAGACATGTTGGAGTAGAACTGGCAACCTTCACATTTGTCGACTATGTCTTTTGCCATTTCATTCGCTCGTGGCCAATAAAATCCCGCTCGGTATGCTTTGGCCACAATGGTCCGAGAGGACGCATGGTGACCACAGGTCCCCGAGTGGATGTCGTTGAGGATCACTCGACCTTCTTCCGGTGTTATGCACTTCTGAGCGACTCCGGTAACACTTTCTCTGTAAAGCTGTCCACCCATTACTGTGAAAGCTTTAGATCGACGGACAATCTGACGGGCCTCTTCTTCATCCTCTGGGAGCTCTTTCCTGAGAATATATGCAATGTACGGCACTGTCCAATCGGGTATGACGACCAAAACTTCCATGACCAAGTCGACCACGGCTGGGATTTCAACTTCAGTCGGATCAGTAGGGCTCTTAGGTTGTGGGGGCTCCTCCGTGAAGGGATCCTCTTGGACAGACGGCGTGTGAAGATGCTCCAAGAACACATTACTGGGAATAGGCTCACGCTTGGAGCCTATCTTTGCCAAATCATCAGCTGCTTGATTTTTCAGTCGGGGTATATGATGGAGCTCTAACCCCTCAAACTTCTTCTCTAACTTTCTCACTGCATTACAATAGCCAGTCATAGCCGGGCTCCTGACGTCCCACTCCTTCATTACTTGATTAACCACCAAATCTGAGTCGCCGTAGACCATTAGGCGACGGACGCCGAGTGAAATGGCCATACGCAACCCGTACAGAAGTGCTTCATATTCAGCTTCATTGTTGGAGGAATCAAAATGAATCTGAAGAACATAGCTGAGCCTGTCTCCTCGGGGGGATACCAATACCACCCCAGCACCAGAACCATTCAACATCTTGGATCCGTCAAAGAACATGGTCCAATGCTCCGAGTGAATCTGAGTCGGTTGTTGCTGCTCAACCCACTCGGCGAGGAAATCTGCTATTGCTTGGGACTTGATAGCTTTCTTTGCCTCAAACTTGATATCCAATGGAAGGAGTTCAATCGCCCACTTTGCCACTCGACCAGTTGCATCTCTGTTGTTCAGAATTTCTGACAATGGTGCGTCGCTGACGACTGTAATGGAATGATCAGAGAAATAATGTGCAGCCTTCTTCGTGGTCATGTAAATTCCATAAACAAGCTTCTGATAATGCGGATATCTCTGCTTGGACGGAGTCAAGACTTCAGAAATATAGTACACTGGGCGCTGAACTTTATAGGCTTTTCCTTCTTCTTCCCGCTCGACCGTGAGTACTGTACTGACAACTTGTCCAGTGGCTGCAATATAAAGCAGTAAAGGCTCTTTGCTGATTGGGGCAGCAAGCACCGGCTGGGTGGAAAGCAGGGTTTTGAGCTCTGCAAACGCTGCATCAGCTTCAGGAGTCCACTCGAACTTATCAGATTTCTTCATCAGTCGGTAAAGAGGCAATGCCTTTTCACCGAGGCAAGAGATGAATCGACTCAAGGCGGCCAAACAACCAGTAAGCTTCTGAACGTCATGCACACGCACAGGGCGTTTCATCCGGAGTATGGCCCCAACTTTCTCTGGGTTCGCGTCGATCCCTCGTTCGGAAACGAGGAAACCGAGTAACTTTCCTCCTGGAACTCCGAATGTGCACTTCGACGGATTAAGCTTGATATCATACCTTCTCAGGTTGGCAAAGGTTTCAGCGAGGTCAGTCAGCAGGTCGGAACCTTTACGCGACTTGACCACAATGTCATCCATATATGCTTCCACATTCCGACTGATTTGAGTGAGCAGGCACTTCTGAATCATCCTCATAAATGTGGCACCAGCGTTCTTGAGACCGAATGGCATGGTGACATAGCAAAAGCACCCGAATGGAGTGATGAAAGCTGTTTTTATCTCATCGGGTCCATACAGTCGGATCTGATGATACCCGGAATAGGCGTCCAGAAAAGACAAACGCTCACACCCCGCAGTTGAGTCGACGATTTGGTCGATACGGGGGAGAGGGAAATGATCTTTCGGGCAGGCCCGATTGATATGCTTGAAGTCAATGCACATACGAAGTGAGTCGTCCTTCTTGGGGACCATGACAACATTGGCGAGCCACTCGGAGTGGTAAATCTCTCGGATGAACTCAGCTGCCAGGAGCCGAGCCACTTCCTCGCCAATTGCCTTTCTCTTCTGTACGGCGGACCGTCGAAGATGTTCTTTGACTGGTTTCACTTTCGGGTCGACTCGCAAACGGTGCTCAGCCAGTCCCCTGGGTACACCCGGCATGTCAGAAGGTTTCCATGCAAAGATGTCCCAGTTCTCACGGAGGAACTGGATGAGCGCTTCTTCCTATTTGCTGTCGAGTGATGTTGAGATATGAGTAGGAGCAGCATTAGGATCGGTCGGTGAATATGAATCGGCTTTGTTTCACCGGACGACTGAAATGCAGAATCTGTGGCAGGCTTCTTGGCTCGCAACAAATCACTCGGATCTGCATTTTTCTGATACTCTTGCATTTCAACTGCTGCCATTTGTGCATCGGCAATTTTAGAACCCTTCTAGAAGCATTCCTCTGCCTTCTGCCGATTGCCAGTGACCGTGATCACTCCTCTGGGACCAGGCATTTTCAATTTGAGATACACGTAACATGGTCGAGCCATAAAGCGTGCATATGCAGGCCTCCCCAAAATAGCATGATAAGCACTCTGGAAATCCACTACTTCAAATGTCAACTTTTCCTTACGGTAATTCTTTGAATCACCGAAAACCACGTCAAGGGTTATCTGGCCGAGTGATTCAGCCTTCTTGCCAGGGATGACGCCGTGAAAGCTCATGTTGATCTCACTAAGTTTGGACATCAGAATGCCAATCCCCTTCAAGGTTTCAGCGTAAAGGATATTCAAACCGCTACCACCATCCATCAACACTTTGGTCAATCGAGTGCCCCCAATGACTGGGTCGACCACCAACGCTTGCCTCCCTGGAGTGGCTATGCGAGCAGGATGATCAGACTGGTCGAATGTGATAGCTGTTTGTGACCACTTCAGGTATGTTGTCGTTGCCGGAGCAACCATATTCACTTCTCTGTTTATCACTTTTTGTCGACTTTTGCTCTCAACATCAGCAAAAATCACTAGGGTGGAATTGACATTGGGAAAACCATCATCTTCCTCTTTGTCCTCATCCTTGTCTGACTCCTTTTCCTTCTCATTAGGTTGTTTCTCTTGGAATTGCTGGATCAGAACCCGACACTGTCGAGTGGTATGCTTAGGATAAATCAGATTACCTTCTTCATCCTTCTTGGTGTGAATGTGACATGGCAAATCCAACACATCATTTCCAGCTTGATCTTTCACTTTCTTGGGGGTCCAGGGCCCCTTAGGTTTCCCTTTAAACTTTCCTTGAATCACTGTCGCAGTTTCACCAGGCCCTGCAGGCTCAGCTTTACGCTTCTGTTTCCCATTGGAATTGCCTCCACCGGTGTCCTGGCCGACTGGTTTACTCTTTCCACTGTGGAGTCGATCCTCTTCTTCTCCGTTAGCGTACCGAGTGGCTATTTCCATCATCCGAGTCAGAGACATATCTCCTGTCCGACCGAATTTCAGGTACAGCTCTCGATACGAACGCCTTCCTTGAAGGCACAAACTGCTTGATGCTGGGATACATTTTCCACTGTGTGATGCAAAGTGGTCCACCTCTGAATGTAATCCCTCATAGTCTCATTCGGCTTTTGCACGCAATGCTGCAATTCTGTTAATCCTGCTGGCCGCTTGCAAGTACCCTCAAAAGTTCTAACAAACACTCGGGCAAGTTCCTCCCAACTGAATATACTGCCTGGGGTTAACTGATTCAGCCATGCTCTGGCTGAACCTTCCAACATCAGAGGAAGATGCTTCATGGCCACTTCATCATTGCCGCCACCAATCTGCACAGCCACTCGGTAATCCTCAAGCCAAGTGTCGGGCTTGGACTCACCAGTGAACTTGCTGACTCCAGTCGCCAACCTGAAGTTGGGAGGAATCTCTGCAGCCCTGATGGCTCTGCTGAAACACTCTGGACCTGAAACATGAACTCTGCTGCCAGTCGGGCGATCTCTGTCAAGGCCCTCTCTGTGTGCTCTGTTCCTGTCGACCAAACCTTGAACGAGAATAGACCTCGCATCAAAGCCTGGCTCTCTAGGGTTGACTGGTATCCTTCGCTTGCCACTGTGCGGGCATCTGTCATCATACTACCGGGGCACATATGATCCACTCCTCGGAGGAGGTGTGGGCACTCGATGACGGTCATCACGGCCGAGTCGGTGATCATACTGCTCATGGTTCCGTCCACGTACTGATCCTGCGGTGCCCACGTCCCTCACGCCGCGGGGGCGATCTTGGGCTGTGGGCCGACTGAACTGTATCTGCCATCACAGATCTGCTATGAATCCTATTCTGCGACTGAGACACTGTTGTGTTCTGCTCTCCTGCTGCCCGGAGTAAGGCCCGGATCTGCATCAAACCCCTACCAGCTTCCGACTGGGAAGGCTGAATTGACTCTGCTATTCGGGCCGCAGCTGTGAGATTTTGAATCGGAGTGCGGTATACCTGAGGTTGAGGCGGAAAAAGCTGTCGTCGACTGGACTCAGGGATCCGCTGCCGAGCACGCTCGTCGAGTGCATGCTGAAGGTTCTCCAGTCGAGTGCGCTCAGCCAAATTGGCCAGGCGCGCCTCTCCAAGGCCCGAGCCTCGGAGGTTTCCCCGACGATGGGCATGTGGAGCGCCTCCATGTTGCGGCGGCGAAGCTCTTCCCTCTGCTGCGAAGAAAGGGGTTCGGGGCGGTACTCCTCGTGAACGCGTGACGGATCGCCGCCACCATCACCGCCATCGTCGCGGCGGAAGCCAGGCGGACTACGTGGTCCGTCGACCATCAAGACTTCAGCCGCAGGATCGCTGCTATCGCACTCGGATGCGGTCTCGACGGAGCCAGTCGACAGGTCGAACAGGCCGTAGAGAGTTTCGTCGGGCTCGATTGCCGCGACTTGTGGGGTGGCCGACTGACGAGCCACCGCGTGTTTCACCCACCGCTGAAGCCGCGACCGACCGGATCGCTTGCGTCGGCGAACAGCGGGGAGCGAGGACACCACGGGAGCCGACCGATACTGGGTCGACGGCTGCCGGAGAAGGACGCCGCGAACGCACGCGCGAAAGTGCGTCGCCCCGCGGACGGGGAGCGTCTCGACGTCAAGGGGAGCTTCCTGAAGCCAGGCGGAGTCGTCGGCGACGAAGACGAGCGCGCCGAGACGGATCTCGCGGCCCTCAGCCAATCCACCGCCGGAAACCATGATGATGGGAATCGGAAAAATCGCAACTTCACCAAAAAGTCGCTAAGACACCTGCCCCACGGTGGGCGCCAACTGTCGTGGTTCTAAGACTGACAGTAGAATGGGGGTAGGTATGAGGAGGCAAGATCCTAGCTATGGTGAAGTTGTACACACAAGGTTTACGAGTTCAGGCCCTTCACGGTGGAAGTAACAGCCCTACGTCTCGGTGCCCGGAGGCGGTCGACTGGATTATGTGTGTGGATTTACAGGGGGTGCGAACCCTTGTCACTGAGGAGGGGGTGGCTTATATAGAGTGCGCCAGACCTCTCTGGCCCTCGGTTACACAGGGTTTAAGGTACATAAAGAGGGGGCGTTACTGGTAACGCCAGCAATAAAGATACATGAATGACCATTACGTCTACAAAGTAAATGCCCAACCGTTGCTGTTCAGAGCAGCTTTAGACCTTCTGGTTGCCGAGTGACTAATGCTATGGTCGAGTGACATGGAATCTTCCGAGTGGAATGCTTCTGGTCGAGTGGATGATGTTATCCCTTGAATGCTTCTGACTTTAGGGTAATGTCCTTGGGGAGGGTCTCTAGGTCAGGCCTATGACCCTACCCTAGGTACATGTCATCGTCAGACATTACCCTTTAGGTAAAAGGTTGGGAGGCGAAACTATAAGCCCCTATCTTTCTCTGTGTTTGATTAAAACTTTGAACCCATAAATATCACGTGCGTGTTAGCAATTGTGAAAGATTATATGATAGTTGAGTATGTGGGATTTGCTAAATCAAAGCTCTTACATAGACCCTTCCTGAAAATAAGATGAATTGCAATTGTTCGATGACTAAGAACATGGTTTGTTAATTTTCAAGAAACTTTATGGAATATACTTTAATTTTTGAATAGCTTGTTACTCGATCATGAGAAGTTTTATGAGATGAGCTACTGTTTATGATAAATAATAATGCTAGAAAAAGTGCTTGGAACTTTCATTGATCAAACTTGTGCACTTGATAGCATTCACACTTCATAAATTATTTCTTTTATCATTTACCTACTCGAGGTCGAGTAGGAATTAAGCTTGGGGATGTTGATACGTCTTCGAGGTATCTATAATTTATGAAGTATCCATGCCATGTTTACAAAAATTCTATATGATTTTGGTATGATTTGATTAGAACTAACCCTGACTGACGCTGTTTTCAGCAAAACTACCGTGGTGTTGTTTTTGTGCAGAAATAGAAGTTCTCGGAACGAGCTGAAAATCAACGGGGAATTTTTCTGGAAAATATGAAAAATACTGGAAGAAAAAGATACGGAAGAGGAGTCCCGTGGCCACCACAAGGGTTGGGGCGCATGATGACCCACAAGTATAGGGGATCTATCGTAGTCCTTTTGATAAGTAAGAGTGTCAAACCCAACGAGGAGCAAAAGGAAATGACAAGCGGTTTTCAGCAAGGTATTCTCTGCAAGCACTAAGATTATCGGTAACAGATAGTTTTGTGATAAGATAAATCAAAACGGATAACAAGTAAATAAAGTAACTAGGTGCAGCAAGGTGGCCCAATCCTTTTTGTAGCAAAGGACAAGCCTGGACGAACTCTTATATAAAGCAAAGCGCTCCTGAGGACACATGTGAGTTGTTGTCAAGTTAGTTTTCATCATGCTCATATGATTCGCGTTCGTTACTTTGATAATTTGATATGTGGGTGGACCGGTGCTTGGGTGCTTCCCTTCCTTGGACAAGCCTCCCACTTATGATTAACCCCTCTCGCAAGCATCCACAACTACGAAAGAAGTATTAAGGTAAACCTAACCATAGCATTGAACATATGGATCCAAATCAGCCCCTTACGAAGCAACACATAAACTAGGATTTAAGCTTATGTCACTCTAGCAACCCATTATCTACTTATTACTTCCCAATGCCTTCCCCTAGGCCCAAATAATGGTAAAGTGTCATGTAGTCGACATTCACATAACACCACTAGAGGAGAGACAACATACATCTCAACAAAATATCGAGCGAATACCAAATTCACATGATTACTTATAACAAGACTTCTCCCATGTCCCCAGGAACAAACGTAACTACTCACAAAGCATATTCACAATCATAATAAGAGGAGTATTAATTATCATTAAGGATCTGAACATATGATCTTCCATCGGATAAACCTACTAGCATCAACTACAAGGAGTGATCAACACTACTAGCAATATCAATATGAGGTTTTGGACCAAAATCGAATACAAGAGACGAACTAGGGTTTGAGAGGAGATGGTTCTGGTGAAGATGTTGATGGAGATTGACCCCCTCTCGATGACGATGGCGACGATCTCCCCCTCTCGGAGGGAAGTTTCCCTGGCAGAATAGCTCCGCTGGAGCCCTAGATTGGTTCTGCCCAGGTTCCACCTCGGGACGGCGGAGCTTCGTCCCAAAAGCTTCTTCTTGATTATTTTCTAGGGTAAAAGACACCATATAGCAGAAGATGGGCACCAGAGGCCTGCCAGGGGGCTCACAAGGTCGGGGGGCGCGCCCAGGGGGTAGGGCGCACCCTCCACCCTTGTGGCTGGCTGGTGGCCCCCTCTGGTTCCTTCTTCGCCCAATATTTTTTATATATTCCAAAAACATGCTCCGTAAAGTTTCAGGACTTTTGGAGTTGTGTAGAATAGGTCTCTAATATTTGCTCCTTTTCCACTCCAGAATTCCAGCTGCCGGCATTCTCCCTCTTCATGTAAACCTTGTAAAATAAGAGAGAATAGGCATAAGTATTGTGATATAATGTGTAATAACAGCCCATAATGCAATAAATATCAATATAAAAGCATGATGCAAAATGGACGTATCAGCGCCCCCCCCCCCAGGGCGCGCCCTCAACCCTGTGACTGCCTCATGGGTCCCCCTGACGTGAAACCGACGCCAACCCTTCCTATAAATCCTAAAAACCCTAGAACAGAAGAGAGATCGGGAGTTCCGCCGTTGTAAGCCTCTGTAGCCTCGAAAAACCAATCTAGGCCCTCTCTGACACCCTGCCGGAGGGGGCCATCATCATCGAAGGCCATGGAGGAGGATCCCGGAGGGGGCCATCATCGCCATGGAGGCCAAGGACCAGAGGGACAACCTCTCCCCGTCTAGGGGGGAGGCCATGGAGGAGGAAGCACAAGGGGGAGGCTCTCTCCCCATCTCTTTCGGTGGCGCTGGAGTGACACCGGGGGAACCATGGCCGCAGTGATCGTCTTCATCAACATCACCATCATCATCACCATCCTCATCTCTTTTACGGGGTCCACTCTTCCACACCCCGTTGTAATCCCCTACTTAAACATGGTGCCTTATGCCACATATTATGATCCAATGATGTGTTGCCATCTTATGATGTTTTGAGTAGATTTCTTTTGTCCTTTGGGTTGATTGTGTTGGGGAACGTAGTAATTTCAAAAAAAATCCTACGCACACGCAAGATCATGGTGATGCATAGCAACGAGAGGGGAGAGTGTTGTCCACGTACCCTCGTAGACCGAAAGCGGAAGCGTTAACACAACGCGGTTGATGTAGTCGTACGTCTTCACGATCCGACCGATCAAGTACCGAACGCACTGCACCTCCGAGTTCTACACACGTTCAGCTCGATGACGTCCCTCGAACTCCGATCCAGCCGAGTGTTGAGGGAGAGTTTCGTCAGCACGACGGCGTGGTGACGATGATGATGTTCCACCGACGCAGGGCTTCGCCTAAGCTCCGCAACGGTATTATCGAGGTGTAATATGGTGGAGGGGCACCGCACACGGCTAAGAGATCTCAAGGATCAATTGTTGTGTCTTTGGGGTGCCCCCCTGCCCCCGTATATAAAGGAGCAAGGGGGAGGCCGCCGGCCAAGGGGAGAGGCGCGCCATAGGGGGGAGTCCTACTCCCACCGGGAGTAGGACTCCTCCTTTCCTTGTGGGAGTAGGAGAAGGAAAGGGGGAAGGAGAAAGAAGGAAGGGTGCGCCCCCCTTCCCTAGTCCAATTCGGACCAGACCAAGGGGAGGGGTGCGGCCACCCTTGAGGCCCTTTTTCTTCTTTCCCGTATGGCCCAATAAGGCCCAATACGTATTCCCGTAACTCTCCGGTACTCCGAAAAATACCCGAATCACTCGGAACCTTTCCAAAGTCCGAATATAGTCGTCCAATATATCGATCTTTACGTCTCGACCATTTCGAGACTCCTCATCATATCCCCGATCTCATCCGGGACTCCGAACTCCTTCGGTACATCAGCATACATAAACTCATAATAAAACTGTCATCGTAACTTTAAGCGTGCGGACCCTACGGGTTCGAGAACTATGTAGACATGACCGAGACACGTCTCCGGTCAATAACCAATAGCGGGACCTGGATGCCCATATTGGCTCCCACATATTCTACGAAGATCTTTATCGGTCAGACCGCATAACAACATACGTTGTTCCCTTTGTCACCAGTATGTTACTTGCCCGAGATTTGATCGTCGGTATCTCGATACCTAGTTCAATCTCGTTACCGGCAAGTCTCTTTACTCGTTCCATAACACATCATCCCGCAACTAACTCATTTAGTCACAATGCTTGCAAGGCTTATAGTGATGTGCATTACCGAGTGGGCCCAGAGATACCTCTCCGACAATCGGAGTGACAAATCCTAATCTCGAAATACGCCAACCCAACAAGTACCTTTGGAGACACCTGTAGAGCACCTTTATAATCACCCATTTACGTTGTGACGTTTGGTAGCACACAAAGTGTTCCTCCGGTAAACGGGAGTTGCATAATCTCATAGTCATAGGAACATGTATAAGTCATGAAGAAAGCAATAGCAACATACTAAACGATCGGGTGCTAAGCTAACGGAATGGGTCAAGTCAATCACGTCATTCTACTAATGAGGTGATCCCGTTAATCAAATGACAACTCATGTCTATGGCTAGGAAACATAACCATCTTTGATTAACGAGCTAGTCAAGTAGAGGCATACTAGTGACACTCTGTTTGTCTATGTATTCACACATGTATTATGTTTCCGGTTAATACAATTCTAGCATGAATAATAAACATTTATCATGATATAAGGAAATATATAATACTTTATTGTTGCCTCTAGGGCATATTTCCTTCAGATTGATGATATATATTGGTTTGAGTTGTATGTTTTATTTTGGTGCTGTCCTATGGTGACTTCCGTGCCGCGCACACATGAAGGATTCCCGATGTAGGGTGTTGCAATACGTTCATGATTCGCTTATAGTGGGTTGCTAGAGTGACAAAAGCTTAAATCCAAGTAAGGCGGTTGTTGCGTATGGAATAAAGGGGACTTGATGCTTTAATGCTATGGTTGGGTTTTACCTTAATGATCTTTAGTAGTTGCGGATGCTTGCTAGAGTTCCAATCATAAGGGCATATGATCCAAGGAGAGAAAGTATGTTAGCTTATGCCTCTCCCTCATATAAAATTTCAATAATGATTACCGATCTTGTTAACAATTGCCTAGGATAATTCCGCACACCGATCCATCATTATTCCACACTCGCTATTTATAATATATAGTAATATATTCTAACTTTATGTTAACAACACCTACTTTTATATTTTAGCTCTCTGATATCATGCAAAGTTATCCTCTTCATACCCACAACGTAGTTTTATTTCTCGTTTCTAGATGAAAGCAAATGTTTGGTGTACGTAGAGTCGTATCAGTGGCAGATAGGACTTGAGAGAGAATATTGATCTTACCTTTAGCTCCTTGTGGGTTCGACACTCCATACTTATCACTTCCACCTTTGGAAATTGCTACGAAGATTCCTTGCACTTGGGGATTATCATTGCGCTGCTTGCCACCGCCCCTGTTGCTCCCGCTTCCTAGATCACTATTGTACTCCCTTGGCAAAATTACTGTAGGGTATACAATAGATCTGGTACACGGCATGGCATACTTTATAGAACCTATGGCCGAGGCATAGGGAATGACTTTCATTTTTCTTCTATCTTCTGCCGTGGTCGGGTTTTGAGTCTTACTCAATTTCACACCTTGTAACACAGGCAAGAAACTCTTTCTTTGACTGTTTCATTTTGAACCACTTCAAAATCTTGTTAAGGTATGTACTCATTGAAAAAACTTATCCAGCATCTTGATCTATCTCTATAGATCTTGATGCTCAATATGTAAGTAGCTTCACCGAGATCTTTCTTTGAAAAACTCCTTTCAAACACTCATTTATGCTTTGCAGAATAATTCTACATTATTTCCGATCAACAATATGTCATTCACATATACTTATCAGAAATGTTGTAGTGCTCCCACTCACTTTCTTGTAAATACAGGCTTCACCGCAAGTCTGTATAAAACTATATCCTTTGATCAACTTATCAAAGCGTATATTCAAACTCCGAGATACTTGCACCAGTCCATAGATGGATCGCTAGAGCTTGCATATTTTGTTAGCACCTTTAAGATTGACAAAACCTTCTGGTTGCATCATATACAACTCTTCTTTAATAAATCCATTAAGGAATGCAGTTTTGTTTATCCATTTGCCAGATTTCATAAAATGCGGCAATTGCTAACATGATTCGGACAGACTTAAGCATCGCTGCGAGTGAGAAAATCTCATCGTAGTCAACACCTTGAACTTTGTCAAAAACCTTTTTCCTACAAGTCTAGCTTTGTAGATAGTAACACTACTATCAGCGTTCGTCTTCCTCTTGAAGATCCATTTATTTTCTATGGCTTGCCGATCATAGGGCAAGTCAATCAAAGTCCATACTTTGTTCTCATACATGGATCTCATCTCAGATCTCATGGCTTCAAGCCATTTTGCGGAATCTGGGCTCACTATCGCTTCTTCATAGTTCGTAGGTTCGTCATGATCTAGTAACATAACATCCAGAATAGGATTACCGTACCACTCTGGTGCGGATCTTACTCTGGTTTACCCACGAGGTTTGGTAGTAACTTGATCTGAAGTTACATGATCATCATCATTAACTTCCTCACTAATTGGTGTAGGAGTCACAGGGACAGATTTCTGTGATGAACTACTTTCCAATAAGGGAACAGGTACAGTTACCTCATCAAGTTCTACTTTCCTCCCACTCACATATTTCGAGAGAAACTCCTTCTCTAGAAAGGATCCATACTTAGCAACGAATGTCTTGCCTTCGGATCTGTGATAGAAGGTGTACCCAACTGTCTCCTTTGGGTATCCTATGAAGACACATTTCTCCGATTTGGGTTTGAGCTTATCAGGATGAAACTTTTTCACATAAGCATCGCAACCCCAAAATTTTAAGAAACGACAACTTTGGTTTCTTGCCAAACCACAGTTCATAAGGCGTCGTCTCAACGGATTTTGATGGTGCCCTATTTAACGTGAATGCAGCTGTCTCTAATGCATAACCCCCAAAACGATTAGTGGTAAATTGGTAAGAGACATCATAGATTGCACTATATCCAATAAAGTACGGTTATGACGTTCGGACACACCATTATGCTGTGGTGTTCCAGGTGGCATGAATTTGTGAAACTATTCCACATTGTTTCAACTGAAGGCCAAACTCGTAACTTAAATACTCTTCTCCACGATCAGATCGTAGAAACTTTATTTTCTTGTTACGATGATTTTCTGCTTCTCTCTGAAATTATATGAACTTTTCAAATGTTTCAGACTCTTGTTTCATTAAGTAGATATACCCATATCTGCTCAAATCATCTGTGAAGGTCAGAAAATAATGATACCTGCTACGAGCCTCAATATTCACCGGACCACATACATCTGTATGTATGATTTCCAACAAATCTGTTGCTCTCACCATAGTTCCGGAGAACGGCGTTTTAGTCATCTTGCCCATGAGGCACGGTTCAGCAAGTCAATCAAGTGATTCCAAAATCCCATCAGTATGGAGTTTCTTCATGCGCTTTACACCAATATGACCTAAACGGCAGTGCCACAAATAAGTTGCACTATCATTATTAACTTTGCATCTTTTGGCTTCAATATTATGAATATGTGTATCACTACGATCGAGATCCAACAAACCATTTTCGTTGGTGTGTATGACCATAGAAGGTTTTATTCATGTAAACAGAACAACAATTGTTCTCTAATTTAAATGAATAACCGTATTGCAATAAACATGATCAAATCATATTCATGCTCAACGCAAACACCAAATAACACTTATTTAGTTTCAACACTAATCCCGAAAGTACAGGGAGTGTGCGATGATGATCATATCAATCTTGGAACTACTTCCAACACACAATGTCACCTCGCCTTTTACTAGTCTCTGTTTATTCTGCAACTCCCATTTTCGAGTTACTACTCTTTAGCAACTGAACCAGTATCAATTACCGAGGGGTTGCTATAAACACTAGTAAAGTACACATCAATAATCTGTATATCAAATATACCTTTGTTCACTTTTACTAGTCTCTGTTTATTCTGCAACTCCCGTTTCGAGTTACTACTCTTAGCAACTGAATCAGTATCAATTACCGAGGGGTTGCTATAAACACTAGTAAAGTACACATCAATAATCTGTATATCAAATATACCTTTGTTCACTTTGCCATCCTTCTTATCCACCAAATAGTTGGGGTAGTTCCGCTTCCAGTGACCAGTCCCTTTGTAGTAGAAGCACTTAGTCTCAGGCTTAGGACCAGACTTAGGCTTCTTCATTTGAGCAGCAACTTGCTTGCCGTTCTTCTTGAAGTTCCCCTTCTTCCCTTTGCCCTTTTCTTGAAACTAGTGGTCTCGTCAACCATCAACACTTGATGTTTTTCTTGATTTCTACCTTCGTCGATTTCAGCAACACGAAGAGCTCGGGAATTACTTTCGTCATCCCTTGCATATTATAGTTCATCACGAAGTTCTACTATCTTGGTGATGGTGACTAGAGAATTCTGTCAATCACTATTTTATCTGGAAGATTAACTCCCACTTGATTCAAGCGATTGTAGTACCCAGACAATCTGAGCACATGCTCACTAGTTGAGCGATTCTCCTCCATCTTTTAGCTATAAAACTTGTTTGGAGACTTCATATCTCTCAACTCGGGTATTTGCTTGAAATATTAACTTCAACTCCTGGAACATCTCATATGGTCCATGACGTTCAAAACGTCTTTGAAGTCCCGATTCTAAGCCGTTAAGCATGGTGCACTAAACTATCAAGTAGTCATCATATTGAGCTAGCCAAACGTAAATAACGTCTGCATCTGCTCCTGCAATAGGTCTGTCACCTAGCGGTGCATCAAGGACATAATTTTTCTGTGCAGCAATGAGGATAATCCTCAGATCACAGATCCAATCCGCATCTTTGCTACTAACAACTTTCAACATAATTTTCTCTAGGAACATATCAAAAATAAAACAGGGAAGTAACAACGCGAGCTATTGATCTACAACATAATTTGCAAAATACTATCAGGACTAAGTTCATGATAAATTTAAGTTCAATTAATCATATTACTTAAGAACTCCCACTTAGATAGACATCCCTCTAATCCTCTAAGTGATCACGTGATCCATATCAACTAAACCATGTCCGATCATCACGTGAGATGGAGTAGTTTCAACGGTGAACATCACTATGTTGATCATATCTACTATATGATTCACGCTCGACCTTTCGGTCTCCGTGTTCCGAGGCCATATCTGTTATATGCTAGGCTCGTCAAGTTTAACCTGAGTATTCCGCGTGTGCAACTGTTTTGCACCCGTTGTATTTGAACGTAGAGCCTATCACACCCGATCATCACGTGGTGTCTCAGCACGAAGAACTTTCGCAACGGTGCATACTCAGGGAGAACACTTATACTTTGATAATTTAGTGAAGGATCATCTTATAATGCTACCGTCAAACAAAGCAAGATAAGATGCATAAAGGATTAACATCACATGCAATCAATATAAGTGATATGATATGGCCATCATCATCTTGTGCTTGTGATCTTCATCTCCGAAGCACCATGCTTGTGATCTCCATCTCCAAAGCACCGTCATGATCACCATCGTCATCGGCGTGACACCTTGATCTCCATCATAGCATCGTTGTCGTCTCGTCAATCTTATGCTTCTACGACTATCGCTACCGCTTAGTGATAAAGTAAAGCATTACATGGCGATTGCATTGCATACAATAAAACGACAACCATATGGCTCCTGCCAGTTGCCGATAACTCGGTTACAAAACATGATCATCTCATACAACAAATTATATCACATCATGTCTTGACTATATCACATCACAACATGCCCTGCAAAAACAAGTTAGACGTCCTCTACTTTGTTGTTGCAAGTTTTACGTGGCTGCTACGGGCTTAGCAAGAACCGTTCTTACCTACGCATCAAAACCACAACGATAGTTTGTCAAGTTGGTGCTGTTTTAACCTTCGCAAGGACCAGGCGTAGCCACACTCGGTTCAACTAAAGTGAGAGAGACAGACACCCGCCAGTCACCTTTAAGCAACGAGTGCTCGCAACAGTGAAACCAGTCTCGCGTAAGCGTACGCGTAATGTCGGTCCGAGCCGCTTCATCTCACAATACCGCTGAACCAAAGTATGACATGCTGGTAAGCAATATGACTTATATCGCCCACAACTCACTTGTGTTCTACTCGTGCATAGCATCAACGCATAAAACCAGGCTCTGATACCACTGTTGGAGAACGTAGTAATTTCAAAAAAATTCCTACGCACACGCAAGATCATGGTGATGCATAGCAACGAGAGGGGAGAGTGTTGTCCACGTACCCTCGTAGACCGAAAGCGGAAGCGTTAACACAACGCGGTTGATGTAGTCGTACGTCTTCACGATCCGACCGATCAAGTACCGAACGCACGGCACTTCCGAGTTCTACACACGTTCAGCTCGATGACGTCCCTCGAACTCTGATCCAGCCAAGTGTTGAGGGAGAGTTTCGTCAGCACGACGGCGTGGTGACGATGATGATGTTCCACCGACGCAGGGCTTCACCTAAGCTCAGCAACGGTATTATCGAGGTGTAATATGGTGGAGGGGCACCGCACACGGCTAAGAGATCTCAAGGATCAATTGTTGTGTCTTTGGGGTGCCCCCCTGCCCCCGTATATAAAGGAGCAAGGGGGAGGCCGCCGGCCAAGGGGAGAGGCGCGCCATAGGGGGGAGTCCTACTCCCACCGGGAGTAGGACTCCTCCTTTCCTTGTGGGAGTAGGAGAAGGGAAGGGGGAAGGAGAAAGAAGGAAGGGTGCGCCCCCCTTCCCTAGTCCAATTCGGACCAGACCAAGGGGAGGGGTGCGGCCACCCTTGAGGCCCTTTTTCTTCTTTCCCGTATGGCCCAATAAGGCCCAATACGTATTCCCGTAACTCTCCGGTACTCCGAAAAATACCCGAATCACTCGGAACCTTTCCAAAGTCCGAATATAGTCGTCCAATATATCGATCTTTACGTCTCGACCATTTCGAGACTCCTCGTCATATCCCCGATCTCATCCGGGACTCCGAACTCCTTCGGTACATCAACATACATAAACTCATAATAAAACTGTCATCGTAACTTTAAGCGTGCGGACCCTACGGGTTCGAGAACTATGTAGACATGACCGAGACACGTCTCCGGTCAATAACCAATAGCGGGACCTGGATGCCCATATTGGCTCCCACATATTCTACGAAGATCTTTATCGGTCAGACCGCATAACAACATACGTTGTTCCCTTTGTCACCGGTATGTTACTTGCCCGAGATTTGATCGTCGGTATCTCGATACCTAGTTCAATCTCGTTACCGGCAAGTCTCTTTACTCGTTCCATAACACATCATCCCGCAACTAACTCATTTAGTCACAATGCTTGCAAGGCTTATAGTGATGTGCATTACCGAGTGGGCCCAGAGATACCTCTCCGACAATCGGAGTGACAAATCCTAATCTCGAAATACGCCAACCCAACAAGTACCTTTGGAGACACCTGTAGAGCACCTTTATAATCACCCATTTACGTTGTGACGTTTGGTAGCACACAAAGTGTTCCTCCGGTAAACGGGAGTTGCATAATCTCATAGTCATAGGAACATGTATAAGTCATGAAGAAAGCAATAGCAACATACTAAACGATCGGGTGCTAAGCTAGCGGAATGGGTCAAGTCAATCACGTCATTCTACTAATGAGGTGATCCCGTTAATCAAATGACAACTCATGTCTATGGCTAGGAAACATAACCATCTTTGATTAACGAGCTAGTCAAGTAGAGGCATACTAGTGACACTCTGTTTGTCTATGTATTCACACATGTATTATGTTTCCGGTTAATACAATTCTAGCATGAATAATAAACATTTATCATGATATAAGGAAATATATAATACTTTATTGTTGCCTCTAGGGCATATTTCCTTCAGATTGATGATATATATTGGTTTGAGTTGTATGTTTTATTTTGGTGCTGTCCTATGGTGACTTCCGTGCCGCGCACACATGAAGGATTCCCGATGTAGGGTGTTGCAATACGTTCATGATTCGCTTATAGTGGGTTGCTAGAGTGACAAAAGCTTAAACCCGAGTAAGGCGGTTGTTGCGTATGGAATAAAGGGGACTTGATGCTTTAATGCTATGGTTGGGTTTTACCTTAATGATCTTTAGTAGTTGCGGATGCTTGCTAGAGTTCCAATCATAAGGGCATATGATCCAAGGAGAGAAAGTATGTTAGCTTATGCCTCTCCCTCATATAAAATTTCAATAATGATTACCGATCTTGTTAACAATTGCCTAGGATAATTCCGCACACCGATCCATCATTATTCCACACTCGCTATTTATAATATATAGTAATATATTCTAACTTTATGTTAACAACACCTACTTTTATATTTTAGCTCTCTGATATCATGCAAAGTTATACTCTTCATACCCACAACGTAGTTTTATTTCTCGTTTCTAGATGAAAGCAAATGTTTGGTGTACGTAGAGTCATATCAGTGGCAGATAGGACTTGAGAGAGAATATTGATCTTACCTTTAGCTCCTTGTGGGTTCGACACTCCATACTTATCACTTCCACCTTTGGAAATTGCTACGAAGATTCCTTGCACTTGGGGATTATCATTGCGCTGCTTGCCACCGCCCCTGTTGCTCCCGCTTCTGTTGTTTGACTGCTGTTGCCGCCTCTACTGTGCTGCTCGCTACTCCCCGCCTCCGCCCGGCCGTGCTCAGGCCCTCTCTATCTGGGCTGCAACCCCTTCGGCTCCGCCTACTACTTCTTGAGCTTGCGTTGGTTTTTCCCTTGAAGAGGAAAGGGTCATGCAGCAAAGTAGAGATGAGTATTTCCCTCAGTTTGAGAACCAAGGTATCAATCCAGTAGGAGACAACGCACAAATCACCTAATACCTTCACAAACAATCAAACAACTTGCACCCAACGCGATAAAGGG
Source organism: Triticum aestivum (assembly GCF_018294505.1). Lineage (NCBI taxonomy): Eukaryota > Viridiplantae > Streptophyta > Magnoliopsida > Poales > Poaceae > Triticum > Triticum aestivum. The sequence goes on along the minus strand of NC_057814.1, from coordinate 390,096,541 downwards.
GTTCTCAATCCCTTCATGGTTACTTGCAAAAGTGAGATCTGATAGAGATAGATAAACAGTAAATTAATATTTTTTGTATTTTTGGTTTATAGATCAGAAAGTAAAAGATTGCAAAAATAGTAGATCGGACTTATATGATGGAAAATAGACCCGGGGGCCATAGGTTTCACTAGAGGCTTCTCTCAAGATAGCAAATAATACAGTGGGTGAACAAATTACTGCCGAGCAATTGATAGAAAAGCGCAAAGTTATGACGATATCTAAGGCAATGGTCATGAATATAGGCATCACGTTCGTGTCAAGTAGACCGAAACGATTATGCATCTACTACTATTACTCCACACATCGACCGACTCCTGCCTGCATCTAGAGTATTAAGTTCATGAAGAACAGAGTAACGGATTAAGTAAGATGACATGATGTAGAGGAATTAACTCAAGCAATATGATGAAAACCCCATCTTTTTATCCTCGATGGCAACAATACAATACATGCCTTGCCGCCCCTACTGTCACTAGGGAAGGTGATGTCTACTACACAACTTTATTCTTGTAGACTCGTGTTGGGCCTCCAAGCGCAGAGTTTTGTAGGATAGTAGCAATTTTCCCTCGAGTGGATGACCTAAGGTTTATCAATCCGTGGGAGGTGTAGGATGAAGATGGTCTCTCTCAAACAACCCTGCAACCAAATACAGGAAATCTCTTGTGTCCCCAACACACCCAATACAATGGCAATTTGTATAGGTGCATTAGTTCGGCGAAGAGATAGTGATAAAAGTGTAATATTGATGGTAGAAATATATTTTTATAATCTGAACAAATAAAAACAGCAAGGTAGCAAATAGTAAACGGGCACAAAAACGGTATTGCAATGCTTGAAAATGAGGCCTAGGGTCCGTACTTTCGCTAGTGCAATCTCTCAACAATGCTAATATAATTGGATCATATAACCGTCCGTCAACGTGCAACGAAGAATCACTCCAAAGTTCCTATCTAGCGGACAACATACGAAGAAATCGTTTGTAGAGTACGAAACCACCTCGAAGCTATTCTTTCCGATCGATCTATCCAAGATTTTGTACTAAAATAACACCAAATAATTTTAGATTCATAATATTCAATCCAACACAAAGAACTTCAAAGAGTGCCCCAGGATTTCTACCGGAGAAACAAATACAAGAGCGTGCATCAACCCCTATGTGTAGATTACCCCAATGTCACCTCGGGAATCCGCTAGTTGAGTGCCAAAACATATATCAAGTGAATCAATACGATACCCCATTGTCACCACGAGTATTCATATGCAAGACATATATCAAGTGCTCGCAAATCCATAAAAGTATTCAATCTGATAACAACGAAATCTCAAAGGGAAAAACTCAATTCATCACAACAAGATAAAGAGGGGAAAACACCATATGATCCGACTATATTAACAAAGCCCGTGATACATCAAGATCGTGACATCTCAAGAACACAAGAGAGAGAGAGAGAGAGAGAGATTAAACACATAGCTACTGGTACAAACCCTCAGCCCCGAGGGTGGACTACTCCCTCCTCATCATGGTGGCCGCCGGGATGATGAAGATGGCCACCTGTGATGATTCCCCCCTCTGGCGGAGTGCCAGAATAGGGCCTAGATTGGTTTTCGGTGGCTATAGAGCCTTGCGGCAGTGGAACTTCTGATCTAAGTTAACCTCGAGGGTTTCTGAAATATTTGTGAATTTATAGGGTAAAGAGGGGGTGCGGGAGGCCATCGAGGTGGGCACAACCCACCTGGGTGCGCCTGGGCCCCCAGGCGTGCCGTGGTGGGTTGTGCCCCCCTCGGGGCACCCCTAGGTGCTGCTCTGGCCCATTGGTGGTCTTTTGGTCCATAAAAAATACACAAAAAGTTTCGCGGTGTTTGGACTCCGTTTGATATTGATTTCCTGTGATGTAAAAAACAAGCAAAAAACAGCAACTGGCACTGGGCACTGGATCAATAGGTTAGTCCAAAAAAATGATATAAAGTTGCTATAAAATGATTGTAAAACATCCAAGAATGATAAAATAACAGCATGAATACTTCATAAATTATAGATACGTTGGAGACGTATCAACATGCCCAAGCTTAATTCCTACTCGTCCTCGAGTAGGTAAATGATAAAAGAAATAATTTATGAAGTGTGAATGCTAGCAAAGTGCATAAGTTTGATCAATGATAATTTCAATCATTTTTTCTAGCATCATAACAGCAATTCTTTCTTATGAAACCTCTCATGTTAAAGTGGCAACCAATTCACATGTTAAGGTTCAAACAATGAATTCTCTTGAAAGTCAACAACCTATGTTCTCAGTCACCAAGCAATTGCAATTCAACTTATTCAACAGAGTCTAAGTAAGAGATCCACATACTCAACCATCATATAGTCTTCTATGATTGCTAACACTCACCGCATACACATGAGCAAAACATTTCAACCGGACACATGGAAAGATAGGGGCTTATAGTTTCGCCTCCCGACGTATTCACCTCAAGGGTGATGTCAACAATAATAACTCATGCTACCCATATTCAACTGGACATATGTGCCTAGATCTTTCCTCACCACATGATGCTTGCCAAAGGATAAAAATAAAAAAGGAATAGAGATAAAAACTTTGACTCTTGCATAAAAGTAAATACATAAAGGTAAAAGATAGGCCCTTCACAGAGGGAAGCAGAGGTTGCCATGCGCTTATTTGTTTGTATGCTCAACCCCTTAGTGAAAAAGAACATCATGTTATATCGCCCCTTATGATAGCAACCTTTATTATGCAGTCTGTCGCTTTTATTCTTTGCCATCACAAGTTCGTACGAGCGCTCAATTTTCTCTTACACTAAATGATCTAACACTTGTAGAAGCAATTTTTATTGCCTTATTGCACCGATGACAAATTACTTGAAGGATCTTATTCAATTCTTAGGTAGGTATGGTGGACTCTTGAAAATAAGATTTCGGTTTAAGGGTTTTTGGATGCACAAGTAGTATCTCTACTTGGTGCGGAATTTTTGGCTAGCAAAGATGGGGGGCAAGCACCACATGTTGAAGGATCTATGACAATATAACTTCTATGTGAATATGAACAAACATAAACCATTACATTGCCTTCCTTGTCCAACGTCAACAATTTTGGCATATAATATTTTGATGGGGGCTCACAATCACAAAAGATTTCCAAGATAGTGTATTTGCATGTGAAATTTCTCTTCCTTACACTAATTATTCGTGAATTGCTTGTATGACCAATATTGTGATTGTCAAGCCTCAAAAGATTTCACTTTCTAAACCCAATGTGAAGCTACCACTAGGCATGATATGATTTCAACTTCATGACATTCAATTTATTCAACAATTTACTCATAGGATATAAGTGAAGTACAAGAGTAAATGACAAGCTATTCCAAAAGATATAAGTGAAGATCAAGCGAGTAGTTATGTAAATGGGTAGCTATTTGAGGACTCTCTCTTATTAAAAACTTTCAGATCTAAGAATTTTATTAACACAACAAACAAAACAAAACAAAATGACGTTCCAAGGATAGCACAAATCATGTGGAGAAGCAAAAACTTAGGCTCAACCGATACTAACCGAAATTGTAGATAAAGAAAGGTGGGATGCCTACCGGGGAATCCCCAAGCTTAGATGCTTGAGACCTATTGAATATTATCTTGGGATGCCTTGGGCATCCCCAAGCTTGAGCTATTGTGTCTCCTTAATTCTTCTCATATCACGGTTTTCCTAAATCTCAAAAGCTTCATCCACACAAAACTCAACAAGAACTCGTGAGATAAGTTAGTATAAACCAATGCAAAAACCTTATCATTCTCTACTGTATAAAATCACTAAAATTATTATTCAACATTGCATACTAAATACCTCTGCATATTTAATACTCCTATCCTCAAATAGGATCATTAAACAAGCAAACAATGCAAACATAACAGCAATCTGCCAAAACAGTATAGTCTGTAAAGAATGCAAGAGTATCAATACTTCCCTAACTCCAAAAGTTCTGAAAAATTACCACACTATAGAAAATTTATAATAGCTTATTTTTTAAAAAAAATCAACATTTTATCACATTCTGACTTTTCTAGGGAATTTTTGCAACATCGATAAACTTTCTGTTTTGAAACAGGAACATGTGGACTTGCAAAATAAGCATGGCAAAGGCTATACTTGATATTTTTACTAAAAATAAAGATTAAAAATATTATTCTAAATAACAGCAAGCAAATCCTAACAAAAGAAAATGATGCTCCAAGCAAAACACATATCATGTGACGAATAAAAACATAGCTCTGAGTGAGGGTATCGATAATGTTGGAGACGAAAAAGGGAATGCCTTCCGGGGCATCCCCAAGATTAGTTGCTTGGATCTTCCTTGAATATTACCTTGGGGTGCCTTGGGCATCCCCAAGCTTAGGGTCTTGTGTAACATCCCAATTTTCAATTTGGATGTTAATCACTAGGTCATCATATGCATCCATGATTCTTGCATTCTGAATTGGTTTTATTTGGACATTTTGATCCTAGAAACCTTAAGCAACTCAAGGACCATTTGAGAGAGTTGGAGGTTCTCATAAATACCATTTTTGAACTTTCAAAATTGGTAACTAGGATCAAGGTGATTTTTATTTCAAGTTATTTTTCCAATTATTTCAAAATAAATTAAATAATGAGAGAAGATAATATGACTTCTTCAAAACAGAGGAAATAATGGAAATTTAATTTTAAATAAGAATATAGTTTATTTGAATTTTATTTGAGGTTTTATTCGGGTAAATTAGGGAAAATTTGCATTTTTTAAAAATTGTATTTTAGCCCAGAAAAATGTTCATGTTGTCTTAAATATTAGGAGAGGACCGTGAAAATTATTTTTGGGATTTTTAGGGTTTTATTTATTTTATTTATTTTGGATTTTTCTTTTTTGGTGAATTTATTAAAAAAATCCTAACTCGGCCGGCCAGCTAGCGCAAGGCCGTGGCCCAGCCCGCCGCCGCTTCGTCCCCAAGTCCGCCTCGCGCCCGATGTCGCTGCCACCGAGTCCCGGGCGGACTCCTCCTCCCCGCCGCTCGCCCCCTCCCCCAACCCCCCCCCCCCCGGGCCCCTGTAAATAGGGCTGAGGCTCGACCTCCTCCGCCACCCGAGCCGCCCGCAGCCACCCCGCCACCCGTAGCCGACGCCGCCGCCTTGCGCGGCTCGCGGCGCCCGCTGCCGCACCACCTGCGCCGCCGCCCGCCTCGCCCTACGCCGTCGTTGACCGATCCACCGCCGCCGCCGAACCGGTAAAAAACCGAAGAAAACCCGACCGGTTTTTTCAATAAAAGTTCGGTTTCTTCCGTTTAGATCGATTTTATTTTTAGGTTTCGTTAAATAGCGAACGTTCACCCGTTTCGATCTGCTAGCGAACGATTTCGTTCGTTAGTCTCTGTTAGCGGACGTTCGTCCGATTGATTTTTCTTTTTCTGTTTATTTTTGCTAGGGATCTATCCGTGAATAAGTTTCTTATAGATTAGTCCCTGATCTTTACACCCTCACTACTTTTTGCTCGTTTATCCAAATCCAGTGAAACCAATGCCAAAATCTTTGTCTTGTTCTCCTCTATTCAGGTAAACAACTTGAACATGATTTTGGAAATTTAAAATTTGGTTTCAAGCCGATTTGAATTCAAACTTCTTTTGATCGTAGTTTGTGTTTCGTAACTCCGATTCGATTGATTCTTTTGCAAATCGAAGCTCTTCACTTGAACTTTCTGTTTAGATCTTTTCTTTTGATTTTACCTTTTCATATTATGCTTGAGTGCTTATGTATGCTATTGTTTGTTCACGGTAGAGTTTTCGAGTGCGAGGCTTGCTACTACGAATCTCTAGGGTTTTACGATCGTCAGCAAGGCAAGTAACACTTTGATCATATCCCTACCTAGTTTTCATGCATTAGTTTCAACCCTGAAACATTGCATGAGTAGGATGTGATAACATGTGGATATTTGGGAAGTAGTTGATGAGGTAGGAACCTATTGTCTTATATTCAAACCCTGGGTGTTACTACGTTATGCTTATACTGCTATGCTATGCTCGTAGACGTGGATTGGTTTGTGAGATTCATGAAAGATGTGAGAGTTATTTATATCTAAGGATTTACTTAAGGTGGCTACTTTAATACACATCTGGGTGGATTGTTTGTGGGCACCTGGGGAATCCAGTGTTGTCCAAGGAGATCCCGGGGTATCCGTGTAGTCATCCTATGGTTCGCCACCCAGGCTCAAAGGGATCATAAGATTATTCATGCTAGAAACTTTTGTGTGCAGCCACAAGCCATTATGGGCTCTGGCATAGTTGAGTAGGTTGTGGGAATCCTTTCCATGATGGGCTAGCAGATGTAGGGGATTGTAGGTGTACCGGCCTATCTATCGGTTAAGGGGACCTCTTCGGAAAGACTGTGTCTCGGTCATCCGTTTCTCAAACATCATGCAGTGCAAGAAATACAACGGAGGAGATCGAGTCTTGTGGGGAAAAGAGCGCAAACCTCTGCAGAGTGTATAAACTAATCATGGTTAGCCGTGTCCCCGGTTTTGGACATTTTGAGTATCTGGTACTTGAATTATTATGTTGATCTCATCACTTTACTTAATTAATTTGTTGGGATATTAATGTTAATTTGGGATTGAGTTGGGGGTACCTTCTCAATATTTTCAACAAACTTTGTAGTTAAATAAAATTTATTCCTTTGTTGTAGGGAAAGATTAGCTTTATGCAAATGATAACCGTAGAGCCTCCACCAGCCAAATATGCATGTAGTGATAGCTGTTATTTGTTCATTGCTCTATGGTGTTATCTTGCCAGCATATTCCATGTGCTGACCTACACGGCTGCAACGTATCATGTTGCAGAATTTTCAGACGAAGAGTAAGGTGCGCTAGGTCGTTGTCATGCACTCAGTATTGTCGTGGAGTTGGATGGACTCATTTACCTTCGATGCTTCCGCAGTTATCTTATTTAGATGGCCTTCAGCCATATTATTGTAATAAGTATTCTTTTTGAGACACTCGATGTAATAAGTGTGTGATTGAACTCTGTTATAAAGCCTCGAGTATTGTGTGTGTCAGCAATACCGATCCAGGGATGACACTTAAGCACAGAGACTTGACCGTCTGAGGTCTGGTCCCTACATCTTGCCACTCCTTATTCTCCTCATATCGATATCTCACCCAAAACTTGAAAACTTCAATTACACAAAATTTAACGGAACTTTGTGAGATAGGTTAGTATGATAAAGAACAAAACATTTCCCTTTGGTACTGCCAAAGACAAGATTCATAATTGTATCCACACAATGCCTACTGTAGCATATCATTTCCAAAATTTATATTGAGCAATATAATCCATAGAAACTAGAAAACAAGCAAACTATGCATTGAAAACAGGATCTATCAAAAACAGAACAGTCTGAAGTAATCTGTACTCACTTCTGCTACTCCAAAATTTCTGAAAAATTAGGACAACGTAGAGAATTTCTATATCAATAATCTGTAAAAAAATTCAGATCAAAATCACGTTCCTGTGAATTTTAAAAATTTCTGGACTGGGCGCAAAAGTTTCTGTTTTTGCACAGAATCAAGTCAACTTTCATCCACACTATCCCAAAGGCTTTACTTGGCACTTTATTGAAACAAAAGCAATAAAACATGATTACTACAGTAGAATAATCATGTGAACACACAAAAACAGTAGGTAAAAGTGTTGGGTTGTCTCCCAACAAGCGCTTTTCTTTTATGCCTTCTTAGCTAGGCATGATGATTTCAATGATGCTCACATAAAAGATAAGAATTGAAACATAAAGAGAGCATAATGGAACACATGGCAAGCACATTTAAGCCTAACCCACTTCCTATGCATAGGGATTTTGTGAGCAAACAATTCATGGGAGCAAGAATCAACTGGCATAGGAAGGCAAAACAAGCATAACTTCAAAACTTTCAACACATAGAGAGGAAACTCGATATTATTGCAATACCTACAAGAAAATGTTCCTCACTCATAATAATTTTCAGTAGCATCATGAATGAATTCAACAATATAGTTGTCACATAAATCATTCTTTTCATGATGCATAAGCATAGAAATTTTGTTACTCTCCACATAAGCAAATTTCTTCTCATCAATAGTAGTGGGAGCAAACTCAACAAAATAACTATCATGAGAGTGAAAATTAAAATCATGATGACAAGTTTCATGGTTATCATTATTCTTTATAACATACATGTCATCACCATAATCATCATAGATAGCAACTTTGTTATCATAGTCAATTGAAGCCTCATCCAAATTGGTGGATTTTATCAGTAAATAAAGTCATGACCTCTCCAAATCCACTTTCATCATTATAATCATCATAAATAGGAGGCATGCTTTCATCATAATAATTTTTCTCATCAAAACTTGGGGGATAAAAAATATCATCTTCATCAAACATAGCATCCCCATGCTTATGGCTTTGCATATCATTAGCATCATGGATAATCAAAGAATTCATACTAACAACATTGCAATCAAGCTCATCATTCATGCCAAACATTTCGTAAATTCTTCTTCTATCAATTGAGCACAACTTTCCTTTCCATCATTTTCACGGAAGACATTATAAAGATGAACAATATGAGACCACCTCAATTCCATTTTTTTGTAGTTGTCTTTTATAAACCAAACTAGTGATAAAACAAGAAACTAAAAGATTCAATTGCAAGATCTAAAGATATACCTTCAAGCACTCATCTCCCCGACAACGGCGCCAGAAAAGAGCTTCATGTCTACTACGCAACTTCATTCTTGTAGACTCGTGTTGGGCCTCCAAGCGCAGAGTTTTGTAGGACAGTAGCAATTTTCCCTCAAGTGGATGACCTAAGGTTTATCAATCCGTGGGAGGTGTAGGATGAAGATGGTCTCTCTCAAACAACCCTGCAACCAAATACAAGAAATCTCTCGTGTCCCCAACACACCAATACAATGGCAATTTGTATAGGTGCACTAGTTCGGCGAAGAGATGGTGATAGAAGTGTAATATTGATGGTAGAAATATATTTTTATAATCTGAATAAATAAAAACAGCAAGGTAGCAAATAGTAAACGCGCACAAAAACGGTATTGCAATGCTTGAAAATGAGGCCTAGGGTGCATTCTCTCAACAATGCTAATATAATTGGATCACATAACCGTCCCTCAACGTGCAACGAAGAATCACTCCAAAGTTCCTATCTAGCGGAGAACATACGAAGAAATCGTTTGTAGGGTACGAAACCACCTCGAAGCTATTCTTTCCGATCGATCTATCCAAGAGTTCGTACTAAAATAACACCAAATAATTTCAGATTCATAATATTCAATCCAACACAAAGAACTTCAAAGAGTGCCCCAAGATTTCTACCGGAGAAACAAAGACAAGAGCATGAATCAACCCCTATGCATAGATTACCCCAATGTCATCTCGGGAATCCGCGAGTTGAGTGCCAAAACATATATCAAGTGAATCAATACGATACCCCATTGTCACCACGAGTATTCAATTGCAAGACATATATCAAGTGCTCTGAAATCCATAAAGGTATTCAATCCGATAACAACGAAATCTCAAAGGGAAAACTCAATTCATCACAACAAGATAGAGAGGGGGAAACACCATATGATCCAACTATATTAAAAAAGCTCGCGATACATCAAGATCGTGACATCTCAAGAACACGAGAGAGAGAGAGAGAGAGAGAGAGAGAGATTAAACACATAGCTACTGGTAAAAACCCTCAGCCCCGAGGGTGGACTACTCCCTCCTCATCGTGGTGGTCGCCGGGATGATGAAGATGGCCACTGGTGATGATTCCCCCCTCTGGTAGAGTGCCGGAACGTGGTCTAGATTGGTTTTTGGTGGCTATAGAGCCTTGCGGCAGCGGAACTTCTGATTTAGGTTAACCCCAAGGGTTTCTGGAGTATTTGTGAATTTATAGGGTAAAGAGGGGGCGCGGGAGGCCACCGAGGTGTTGCTCTGGCCCATTGGTGGTCTTTTGGTCCATAAAATATCCACAAAAAGTTTTGAAGTGTTTGGACTCCATTTGATATTGATTTCCTGCTATGTGAAAAACAAGCAAAAAACAGGAACTAGCACTGGGCACTGGGTCAATAGGTTAGTACAAAAAATATGATATAAAGTTGCTATAAAATGATTGTAAAACACCCAAGAATGATAAAATAACAGCATGAATACTTCATAAGTTATAGATACGTTGGAGACGTATCAGAAGGACACCGCAAGATTGAACCCAAAACTAAGCACTTCTCCCATTGCAAGAAAAACCAACCTAGTTCGCCAAACCAAACCGATAATTCAAAGAGAATTACAAAGATATCAAATCATGCATAAAAGAATTCAGAGAAGATTCAAATAATATTCATAGATAAGCTGATCATAAATCGACAATTCATCGGATCCCGGCAAACACACCGCAAAAGATTATTACATCGAATAGATCTCTAAGAACATCGAGGAAAACATGGTATTGAGAATCAAAGAGAGAGAAGAAGCCATCTAGCTACTAGCTATGGACCCGTAGGTCTGTGGTAAACTACTCACGCTTCATCGGAAGGGCAATAGAGTTGATGTAAGAGCCCTCCATGATCAAATCCCCCTCCGGCAGGGTGCCAGAAAAGGTCCTAGATGGGATCTCACGGGTATAGAAGGTTGCGGCGGTGGAAAAGTGTTTTCGTGGATCCTCTGGTGGTTTGGGGATAGTTGGGAATATATAGGCGAAAGAATTAGATCAGGAGGGTCACGGGGGGCCCACAAGGGTGGGGGAACGCCCTACCCCCCTGGGCGCGCCCTCCATACTTGTGGTCGCCTCGTGGTCCTCCGACTTCATCTACAAGTCTCCTGGTTGTCTTCTGGTCCAAGAAAAATCATGGTGAAGGTTTCATTCCGTTTGGACTCCGTTTGGTATTCCTTTTCTGCGAAACTCAAAAACAAGGAAAAACAGAAACTGGCACTGGGCTCTAGGTTAATAGGTTAGTCCCAAAAATAATATAAAATAGCATATTAATGCATATAAAACATCCAAAACAGATAATATAATAGCATGAAACAATAAAAAATTATAGATACGTTGGAGACGTATCACCGCCCGTAGCGCGCCCCTGGCCGCCCGCATCGCCCCCTGGCCGAGACCGCAGCCGCCGCGCCCAGCGCCGTCCACACCCGTGTGCCGCTACCTGCTGCTCTGGAGTTGTTGCCGCACATGCTCCCGCCGTTCTGGCGTCACCGCCGGCAGGTTGACCTGACCTCGCGCACGCCCCACCACCACTTCCGCCAAGTCCGCATCCGCCTCCCACTCCCCTTGCTGCACCCGTCGGTGGCCACTCGCCCTACGGCTTCCACCGGCCATGGTCGTGGCCTCGCCGTCCCCTGTCGGGTGTGTGCCCGCTCGGCCCATGCGCCCACAGCCACCCCCCACCGCCTGCCTCTGCTCGCCGGCCGGTGTCCGTTCCTGCCGGCCCGCGCCCCGCAGAACCCCCCCCCCCCCCCCTCTCTGCTCGCCCGGCGACCTCGCACCGCACCGGGCAGTACGCCCCAACGCCTGATAGCCCTTTAGCCCACACGTCGCTCCAGTGGCCCTTGGCCACAGACAACCGGGGCCCACGCCCCTAAAAAAAGTAAAAAAAATATTAACTAAAAACTAATAGATGGATCTGTTAGTATGACATGTGGGCCCCCTGGTCAGTTTGACTAGTCAACAGGTCAACGTTGATTGCTGACTGGGCAAACTATCAGCCTCTAGGGCACTCGGGGTGCACTGCACCGGGTGCGCTTAGCATTTTTGCAATTTAATTTTCGTATTAATAATAAATCCAGTAGTTCCAGAAAATCATTTAAACTTTAAAAAATCATAGAAAATTAACCGTAACTCGGATTAAAATAATTTATATATGAAAGTTGCTCAGAAAAATATGACAATTCCGAATATGTACCCCATTCATCTGTCACATGCCCCTAGCATAGCGTACATGCAACTTTCCCCCTCCGTTTCATCTGCCCAAAAATGCCTAACACCGGGAATACTTTCCCGGATGTTTTCCCCCTTCGCCGGTAGCAACTAGTGCTACATTAGGTCACCTCTAGCACCGCTTATTGTCATGTCATGCATCTTCATGCATATGTTTGCATTGTATTCATTGTTTCTTCCCCCTCTTCTCTCTGGTAGACTTCGAGACTGACGCCACTGCTGCCTTGATCGTCTACGATGTTGACGACCCCTCCTTCTCAGCAGAGCTTCCAAGCAAGCAAACCCCCCTTGATCATCCTGATATGGCCTACTCTTTCCCTCTACTCCTTGCATTAGAGTAGTGTCACTGTTTCATCGATTTGATCCTATTCTGTTGCATAGCCTGTCCTTCTTACTACTGTTGTTACCTTTACCTGCAATCCTAAATGCTTAGTATAGGATGCTAGTACTTCATCAGTGGCCCTACATTCTTATCCGCCTGCCATGCTATACTATTGGGTCGTGATCACTCGGGAGGTGATCACGGGTATATACATGCATACATGTTATACTTGATACAGTGTGGTGACTAAAGTTGGGTCAGCTCGTAGAGTACCCGCGAGTGGTTCACGGACTGGGGGCTAAAAGGACATGTTTCATGATGGCCCTCTGAGTGGATCTTTGTGGCGGAGCAACAGGGCAGGTTGAGACCACCTAGGAGACGGGTGGGCCTGGGCCTGGTCCTGGTCGGCGTCCGTGGATATTTCAATGACACGCTTAACGAGATTGGGTATTTGATCTGAGCTGGTTGTTGGCCTATACACACTAACCACCATGTGGGACAAGATATGGGCAACCGGCGTCGTAGTATCAGTCGAAGCTTTCCGGACGTCGGTGACTGAGCGGCGCGCACCAGGTTGGACCCCGTAAAGCACCCTCCTCTGTAATGGAGGCTGTCAGGTCTGCTCATCGGTCGCCCTCGCAATATGCAGGAGTGCAACGGGCGATGGGCCAAGACCCCTGCGCGCTTAGGATTTAGACCGGCGTGCTGACCTCTCTGTTGGGCCTAGGTAGGGCCGCGACGTGTTGATCTTCCGAAGCCGAACATGACCCAGGAAAGTGTGCCCGGCCAGAGGGATCGAGCGTGTCGGGTAATGTGGTGCACTCCTGCAGGGAAGATTTATCTATTCGAATAGTCGTGTCCATGGTAACAGGACGACTTAGAGTTGTATTCAGACCTCATGACAACTAGAACCGGATACTTAATAAAACACACCCAGATAAGTTCCGGAGACAACCCGGTGATCACTCTCTCACAGGGTGACGAGGAGAGGATCATCGGGTAGGATTATGTTATACGATGTTACTTGATGCTATACTTGCTGCTCTCTTCTATATGCTTCAAGATGGAGGCTGCCAGAAGCATAGTCTATGATAGGACTAGCTATCCCCCTCTTATTCTGGCATTCTGCAGTTCAGTCCACAGATACTACCCATTTCATTGATACTGATGCATATGTAGTGTAGATTCTTGTTTGCAAGTACTTTGGATGAGTACTCACGGTTGCTTTGCTAGTTCTTTTTTCCCTTTTCCCGGTTATTGCGATCATATGATGGAGTCCAGGAGCCAGAGGATCCCGAGGATGTTTCTATGTGGAGTTTGGCTTCGAGGAGTAGTTAGGAGGTCTCAGGTTGGAGGCCTTGCCTTTTCAATTGTTGCTACTTTTGTGCTAGCCTTCTTAAGGCAAACTTGTTTAACTTATGTCTGTACTCAAATATTATTGCTTCCGCTGACTATTGTGTATTCGAGCTTATGTATTCGATCCGTCGAGGGCCCTGGCTTGTAATATAAAGCTTGTATTATTTTAATTTGTGTCTAGAGTTGTGTTGTGATATCTTCCCTTGAGTCCCTGATCTTAATCCTGCATATTTTCATGTATGATTAGTGTACGATTGAATAGGGGCGTCACAAGTTGGTATTAGAGCTGACTGCCTGTAGGAATCCCCCTTTCAAACTCCTTGGCCGAAGTTAAGTCTAGTCATTGCAAAACTTTTACTAACATGGTTGTGCGGCTTACGGGCCCACGTCACCATTGGGTGGTATTAGCATCTTTTATTCCTTGTCTATACTCTCGGATTCTGATCTCTCTTCTATTCGGGTTAAAATGAATTTACTAACTCTGACTCTAGGTTTTTGTAACTACTTCCTCCCGGAGAGCCCCTCACTCCAGATGATTGTTTGGTGCACCAGAAGATTTCGAAGATACTCTTCGTTGCTCTTGTTATTAAAGATACCCCTTGTGCCCTTCACCATTGCAATTCCCTTCCACCATCAACCCCTATAGAAAACTACATGCACTTGCCATTCTTACATTCATCCCCAGTTGCTCTTGTTATTACAAGATACACCGAAATACTCGTCGTTGTTCTCAGAATCCTTTGTGCCTACTGCCTTGCAGTTCCTTGTCACCGGAATACACCTACAATTCAATCCTCACACATATCGAGGATTTGTTTCTCCCCAATTGTTCATGTGTTTCACAAAAGTCTTTGAAATACTATTCGATCTGTCGAAAATTCTCAACTGCCTATTGTTCTTGAAATTCTTTCTTACTTGCATTATGGTTAATCCCATAAGTCTAGTAATCTTATTGGCATCCTTTATCACTATCATTTTGAGTCCATTGATTCAATGTGTTGTGGATACTTGTGATCCTTAGTCGAATCCTAGAATTCATCCTTCCGGCCCAGACGTCATTTCGAACAGGAGCTGGTTCTCGACCAATCAAATTGTCGTCGATTGTACCCCTAAGGCTATTCAACTTGTCCATGCCTAATGAGAGCGTTGCTTCTGATCCCTTGACTTGGAATTCATAATTCCTTTGCATTTGAGCTTTGAATTAGTCAGTTGTTTCTATCATCTGATCTCCTTGCCTCCTTTCTTCTTCTGGTTGAGTACCAATGCTCACATCAGATCCCTTGTGGGCCACCAGATCCTTTGTTGGATTTCATCCGACAGCGTCCTTCATATTCAATAATCTTGTGAGCCCTTCCACGGGTATATAATGCCTTTGGTAAATTGTATCCTCTACTTTGTCAACCATGCTCTAGTTTCGAGCTTATATTATTTACTCCTGAAGTTTGTGGTATGCGTTCCTAAGATGCCCCAATGGGTTGAACCAATGCCTTCCCTAATCTGTGTGAACCCAAAAGATTTCGCGGGTCATACTTATCTGGTATTGCATCAAGTAAAACTTTCAACAACTAATGTCATTTTCGAAACACGAGAAGTGAATGGAAGGTTATGCATTGAAGAAGTGGGAGTCGACCTTGAACTTTGTGTTCATGCCCATGGACACGATGTAGACCCTATCATTGAAGCTCTCGTAAAAATATCCCCCCCCTGTTATAAGTTCATCTTGTATCTGTGGTTTGATCATTTACAAATGTGGTTCCGACCATATTTTTCTCCTTCGCTTCCATTTCTGAGACAAGTTTACACACTCGTCTTCTGCAGATAAATACACCACTTCAACCTTTATTCTGCTCTACCTTCGAGTAATACCCTCTGGTATCTCGAGAATACCACGGTTCTTATGAGTTCCATTTTTCCACGGGTTCTGAGTTGTTAGAACCCCTCAAGAACACCGACAACTGAATCGAGTCCGCACTGCGATTCAACAACTCTTAGTAATCTTCATTGCTTACGAGTTTGTACTCGACCATGTCGTTCCTAGTTGATTGACTACATCATCATCATCAGGCTGACTGCTTGGCCATTCTACCTATGTCCTTCATCCCTGGGACACAATCCCGACAATGCTCTATGCTTACATCAAACTTTCAGCACCATATTGTTTGTCTTGAGAGATCTGAATTATGAGATTACATCTTATCTATGGTTATAAAAACCTTTTACTTCACCTTTCCCTTGGCTTGAAGTCGTCTTCGATCGATTACATCTTCATGAAACCTCTCAACAAAAAATTTCGTGGTCATCTCGGTGAGACCGATCGCTATTTAGGTGAGACCAAAATAATTGCAATAGGCAACAGAGAGTTGGCAAGGCCATCTCGGTGAAACCGAGATCCGATACCGTGTCGGTGTACCGAACTGTTAGGGTTTCTGGAAGTGGTTATTTCATATGAACTTGGTGGCGCCGGATAGAATGAATCGGCGGGGCCGAGTTGGAGTTTAGGGTTTTGACATATTTGGAATGAGAAAGTGGTTGAGGGTTTTGGAGCAATATCACTAAGCATTTGAGCAAGCAAGCCATTAAGCAACACCTCATCCCCTTTTAATAGTATTGGTTTTCCTATGGACTCAATGTGATCTTGCATCATTAAAATAGAAATGAAGAGTCTTGAGCTTTAGCCAATATGTGTCCTTAGCATTTAGAGGGGTCCACATCTCTAGTTCATGTCATGCCATTCATTGAACTTTCTGAAATATTAAACTTGAATGAATATTAGTTCAATGAGCTATATGTTGTTATGAATTACCAAAACCACTCAGGGATTAGTTGCACTTTCATGCTGCCATGACGTATAGAATGCAATTCGCTTGACTGATAAAGTTAGACATGCCTAGGATGGTTTGGAAGGTTCGGGTGCCGCCTAAATTAAATTCTTCTCATGGCTCATTCTCCAAGACAGAGTTTGGATGGCGGATAGACTTGCCCGTAGGGGCTGGCCCAACTGCGGTCTTTGTCAGCTTTGTAAAAGGGAACCAGAATATGTCGCGCACCTCATGTCCAAATGTGGCTACTCGATCAGGATTTGGAATTTGATCCATGATTGGCTGGGGATACAGTCGCAGGCGCCTGCTTGGGCTGATCTTCCATCCATTGAAAGGTGGTGGGATGCTAACAGACTTCTCAATGGCACAAGTAGGAAGGCTCTCAACTCTCTGAAGATGCTAATTTGTTGGCAATTTGGAACGAGAGGAATGCAAGGATCTTTCAAAACAAGGCCTCCTTACCCACTCACGTATTTTCATCCATCCAGGCGGAGGCGTAGATATGGTGTTGACGTATAATGTGTTGCCTAGTCTCTTCCATCAGATCGGTCTTTTGGTTGCATTGGCTAGAGCATGCACTTCTACATGGTATCAGAGCCAAGAGGTCTTGAGTTCAAGACTCGGCTGGCGCAATTAAATTGCAGCCCACTGTCGGTCCACGTTTAGGCCTGAGGGAGCCACACGTGAGGGGGAGTGTTGACGTATAATGTGATGCCTAGTCTCTTCCATCAGATCGGTCTTTTGGTTGCATTGGCTAGAACATGCACTTCTACAATGGGTGAGAGTAGGGGCTAAGTATCTAGGGAACCTTATTCCGGGAGAGTAATCCCTTTGTGCGTTATATCTGGCCTTTGTGGCCATGTAACTGACAATCCGTACTCTTCTCTGCTTAATTAATGAGATGAGGCAAATCTTTTGCCTCTGTTTAAAATAACATATCATGGTTGCTGTCATTCTTGGTCCACGGCCTGAAGCTGGAAACTGCTAGGCGATTGCATGCATGTCAAGACCTCGGCCTTCAGCTCCTCTTTTTTAATTTTGCCTATCATCGTCACTGGGAACGACCTACTTCAGTGGTGATATAATCTTGGCATCTTGAATCTGTTTCATAAAAGATCATGACAAATTCCTGGAGAAAATAAGGCAGTGTACATGCAGTAACGCAATTGATCCTCTAAAAGAAAAACCTAATATAAGTCGTCCTCAAGAAAATTCCTTCACAAATTGATCCAAGGCGGGGGCTATACCCCCACCCCCCACGCGCTCGACACATGTTGAAAAGCCAAATGAAGGTTGGGACTAGGGATGTTGAAGGTGCAGTGCCTGATCACATTCAAATTTGGCTCAAATAGACACTGCCTCGCGGGCATTCTCACCCATGAAGTAAATTCCTATTTCGGGAAGGCCAGGCCACCGCCCTTGATTGGTCGCGGCGCCACTTTTCTGTTTACACGGAGACACACTGAATACGCGAACCTTAAGGCTTCTAGCTTAGATGGTGCTATTTTTACTGAGACATACTAAATATGTCTCTGGTCTGTGTTATTTTCACACTTCTAATCTTGTATCATTAACATACCATGGTTGCTGCTATTGTTGGTCCATGGCCTGAAGCTACAAACTGCTACATGGTTGCATGCATGTCAAGATCTCAGCCTACAAACTAATATAACCCTATTAACATACCACGTACACTAGCTTCTCTTTTAATTTTACCCGTGGTGGCACTGGAACGGCCTATTGCAGTGGTGATATAATCTTGGCATCTTGAATTTGTTCCAAAAAGATCGTGACGTGCGGTAACACATGTGATCCTCGTGAGCAGGGCCAAATGGTAAAAGAAAAATCTAATCTAAGCCCTCCTCAAAAAAATCCTTCACAAATTCATCCAAGACGGGGGCCATAGGCCCCCCCTGCCCACAGCAGTGTACACAGCTCCACCTCTGCTCACGAGGGTCTAATCAATACAACACATAATTTTAGGATTCTATATTTTTTTCATATAGACTATTTCTTCGCTGATGACCGATACAACCGAATATCCAAAACTAGGCCATGCATGTCCGTACATGTAAACTCGTACAAAACTGAAACTCCATTGGAAATGGTCGGTGGAGAGAAGAATCCCACGTGATTGTCAGTCCACGGCCTGAAGCTACAAACTGCTATGCGGTTGCATGCAAGCCAAGACCTTGGCCTTCAGCTCCTCTCTTTTAATTTTGCCTGTGGTGGTCACTGGGAACGGCCTACTCCAGTGATGATATAATCTTGGCACCTTGAATCTGTTCCAAAGAGGATCACTGCAAGTTACTGGAGAAAAGAGTGTACGTGCAGTAATATACGTAATCCTTTAAGAAAAAGCTTCAAGAATATCAAATAAATATGTGCATGCCTGAAATAACCTAGTGACTACTATTATCTGCAGAGGGAGTAGCATTTTCTTTCATTTGTAGTGATCTAAAAGGTCTTATAGTAGTGATCTAAAAGGTCTTATAAAAGTTTACAGAGGGAGTAGCATTTTCTTTCATTTGTCTGCACTGTTTAAGACCTAATCTATTGATTGATTTCAAGTAGTAGGGTATGCTACTCCAAAATGCGGTAATTAAGAGGGGAGGGATTGCTAACCTGCTCAGATTTTTTATCCTGCAATACTCTTGAAGGATATGAGCAGACACTTCATTGCCTTCTCCTTGGTGCTCAGCTGTTGCATCAACCCATCTCCAGTCATCTCTGATGCTAAGACAAGCAACAATTTTCTCCCCAAGGCGACTATCCGGTACACCGAAAACCACAGCTGTAGCTACCCCTGAGTGTTGCGACAGCACTAATTCCACCTGCAAATATTTGAGATGTTGGATCATTAGGCATGGTTGTTTTTAAAGATGAAGAAACTAACACCTAATATATCAGCTTGAGAAGATTGAAGAGCACATCACACACACGAGTAAAACAGTAAGCACCTCTTCGGGGTAAACATTTTCCCCTCCGCTTTTTATGCGGCCTTTTTGTCGCCCCATGAGCCATAGTTTGCCGGTCCTATCTATCCATCCAGTGTCCCCGGTGTCAAGCCACCCATTCTTAACAGATTCTGGTGTATCAGCCGTATTGTTCCCCCAGTATCCAACCATTGTGTGCAACCCTCTTGTCAAGATTTTCCCCATTTGTGAAGAGCTACTGTTACTTTCATCTCTGTCGATTCGTATCTCGACAGGAGGTGATGGCTTTCCAACACAAACACCTTCAGATTGCTTGCTTAACTGGTTCTTGGCTTCCTGAAGCTCTGGGTTGTTGATACGCATGAATGTCAGCGATGAGCATGCCTCTGTCATCCCTGATAAAAACAAGTTCAGTACTCAGATAAGAGATGTGACTGTTAGTAAGCATAAAAATGATTACATAATTTTAATTTCTAAAGAAACTGCAGATAAAGTGAGGTGGCATTTGGTGGTAAGAACATATACCATAAGCTGAAAAGATCGCAGCATTAAAAAATAGGTGAGATGCTCCATTTATCAACTCATCCGACAACCCACCACCGCCGTTGAGGATCTTGGTCACCGATCCGCATCCTGATAGCTTATCTTTCCTGGCCAAGTACCGAAAGTCAACAACAAACTGGGCATTGTTAGACTTTTAGATTGTATTTTAGCACTATCGGTTACCGAGAATAGGACAGGAGGTCAGCCATGATTGCGGGAACGGTAATGAAACAAGTCACTCTGTGTTCTTGGATTGCTTTGATAGCTGATTTTGCGTCGAATTTAGGTATCAGGACATGGCAGCCTCCAGCCATCAGTGTGGCCAAGCATGAAGAGATCCCTCCGATATGGCACAGAGGGGCAGTATGTAGGTAGACCTGTGAACATACAATAATTATAAGAACCATTATTATTTTTTGAAATAAAAAGGCAGTTACACTCAAATAGCATGAAACTTAATAGCATCATTTGACGCCCTAGCGAGCAGTGCATGAAGTTGGATAAGCTAATGCAATTTTCAATAACTACAGTGGTACATGGATCCTGAAAGCATACATCATCCTCACCGTAGCCGACAACGGCGATTTTTGCAAGAGATTGAATGATCAAAGATGTATGGCTTATTGCTACGCCCTTTGGCTGTCCAGTGGTTCCTGAATCAGGACCAAACATCAATTCAACCTATGTGTTGTCAAAATGCAGGGATGAAAAGCCTCTAGCACTGCCGGTAAAAGGTTTAATACAAATCGAAGCCAAGAACCAGCCCGGAAGCTTTTACCAGATGTGAAGCATATTAAAGCGACATCCCTCGGAGCCGACACGGGCTCCATTTCCGCGGTTCCTCTGCAACTCCTCTTGACATGATCAACTGACACAACTGAAAATAACATGTCGAATGCAGAACATTTACAAACGCCGGTCTTAGATCCTGTAACGATCTATTTTGCGGTCAATCCAAAAAAGGAAAAGAGACAGAGGTATCTCTCCATCTTCTGCATGTACTTACAGTTTGCACCTTGGCCGGTGTTGACAGGATCCCCGATGGTGATGTAAAGGCAGATGGATGAGAAGCTCTGGCTCTCCATCAGCCGGAGCGCCCATGAGCTGTAAGCACCATCAAAGATGAACGCCGACGGCCGCACAAGCTCCAGCGCCTGCGCCGCCTCCTCGAAGCTCTAGACGAGAAGAAAGACGACGCCATTCTTTATTTTCCATTCTTCAGAATGACACATTCAGGCAAAAGGCCAGCTTCAAACACTCATGCAGCAATACGAGTTGGAGTTCAATTGCATTTGGAAGATTTCAGGTCATACTGTATGATGTAGTGTGGAGTTGTTGATTTGTTCATCTAGTTAGAGGAAGAAGAATGCTCTTACAGTCTTACCCAGCGGTAGTTGAGAGGGGCAACGATTGCTCCGATGTAAGGGATGGCCAGCAACAGCTCCATGTACTCAATGCTACAGATAATCACATGAAAAGTTGATGATACTGATGCAATTTCCATTCTCAGATTCGTTTCAAGTAATTTGGATACTGTTTGCTCTGTGTGCAAGTCCGTGGCATTTTTGGAGGGCGGAGGGTTGACTTGCGGAGGGCCAAGAACGGATGGTTGACTAGTAAATGCGAAATGGGGGAAGAAATGAAAGAGGCAGGCGATGTGAGCTGCAGTAGCCTTGTGCGTACCTGTTGAAGCCGACGACGGCGACGACATCACCCGGGCGGACGCCGCGCTCCAAGAGGCCGGCTGCCAGACTGCGCACGCCATCGACAAGCTGAGCACCGTTGAGGCGGAGGTCGCCGGAGACGGCGACAGTAGCGCCGGCCCGGCTGGCGAGGATGCCACCGAGGCATTGGGCGATGTGGCCACTTGCCATGAATGAATGAGGCGGGAGCGACGCGGAAGGGGGAGCTCGTGTCCCGAAGTGTATAG
Organism: Triticum aestivum; assembly: GCF_018294505.1. Lineage (NCBI taxonomy): Eukaryota > Viridiplantae > Streptophyta > Magnoliopsida > Poales > Poaceae > Triticum > Triticum aestivum. The sequence goes on along the minus strand of NC_057814.1, from coordinate 390,074,569 downwards.
AGGATTGCGAATCCAATCCAAAAGAACGCTACTTGTTTGGCTGCTAGCACGCCCCGTCAGAGTCAGACCAACCGCGTTCGTCGACCGTTCGCATCGACCATTTTTTGTATTAGCTCGGACCTACAGTACTCCACCGTGAGGCGGTAAACAACAGATGAACCAACAAAACATTTCAAACAACTATCTGCACCACATTAAGTTCAGTATCGAACCACCATGACATAAATACCGGTTTACTCAACAAGGTACAATCCCACAAGACAACTCCCACAGTTCAACAAAATGCAGCTGTTGCGCAGCTCTCCGGGCAACGATAGCAAAAACAAGTAAACATAGCCATCTGCACACCATATGGAATTGCTCACAGGAGGTCAGTGACGTTGGAAGGTAACTCCACCATCTGAGCATTGCAGAACCTTTGGATGTCAGACAGGACACGCTCATCAGCACGAGCAATGAAGCTGATAGCAACACCATTCCCTCCAGGCTGTCCACTGCGTCGAACATGGCGAATGTATTGTACTGGATGTGTTGGCAGATCATAGTTGATGACAACAGGGACCTGCAATGTGTCGGCGCCACGAAGATCGGTGACGAGGACAAGGGATGTTCCCGCCCGGAGATCCTGGACCGGAGTTCGTTCTGGTGCCCACTACAGCACTTGCACTGTTTTCTTCGATCTCTCCATCAGTTCTTAACTCTTCAATGAACTTCGACACTTGCAGCAATGTAGCCATGTCTTCTGTAGCTTTTGGAATGTCTTCTGTAGCTCTCTCGGAGTTCGTTCTGGTGCCCACTACAGCACTTGCATTGTTTTCTTCGATCACTCCATCAGTTCTTAACTCTTCAATGAACTTCGACAATTGCAGCAATGTAGCCATGTCTTCTGTAGCTTTTGGAATGTCTTCTGTAGCTCTCTCGGAGTTCGTTCTGGTGCCCACTACAGCACTTGCATTGTTTTCTTCAATCACTCCATCAGTTCTTAACTCTTCAATGAACTTCGACAATTGCAGCAATGTAGCCATGTCTTCTGTAGCTTTTGGAATGTCTTCTGTAGCTCTCTCGGAGTTCGTTCTGGTGCCCACTACAGCACTTGCATTGTTTTCTTCGATCACTCCATCAGCTCTTAACTCTTCAATGAACTTCGACAATTGCAGCAATGTAGCCAAGTCTTCTGTAGCTTTTGGAATGTCTTCTGTAGCTCTCTCGGAGTTTGTTCTGGTGCCCACTACAGCACTTGCATTGTTTTCTTTGATCTCTCCATCAGTTCTTAACTCTTCAGTGAACTTCGACACTTGCAGAAATGTAGCCATATCGCAGGTCTTCAGTTTCTTTTGATGTTCCTTGTCTGAACAATCTTCCAAACCCGACATATGATCAGCTCCTGCTGAGCTTTCACTTGGGGATTGCCCCCCTGTTGCTGCTATCTTCGAGTTTGCTGTGGTCACTGCCATAGCACTTGTGCTGTTTCCCTTGATGTCTTCATTAACTCTTAACTCTGCAATGAACTTCGCCACTTCCAGCAATGTAGCTGTTTCTGTGGTCTTCAGCTCTTCTTTACATTCCTTGCCTGAGAAACTTCCAACATCCAAAGAACAATTGCCTGGAAAATCTACTCCAGTGCCCTCTAAATCCATTCCTTTATTCACTGTTTCTGGAGGTACCTCAATACCTTCTTCTCTTATATCAGCATATTCCTTCATGACGCTACCATTCTGTTCTGTGGTCTTCAGTTCTTCTTTACATTCCTTGCTTGAGCAACTTCTGAAATCCAAAGAAGAATTGCCTGTGAAATCTACTCCAGTGCCCTCCAAATCGATTCCTTTATTCACTGTTCCTGGAGGTACCTCGATACCTTCTTCTCTTATATCTGCATATTCCTTCATGACGCTAACATTCCGTTCTTCTACTTCCTTCCACTGCCCTTCTATCCTTCCTACTTTGTCTTCAATCATGAACTTGACTAGTCTAGAAGACCATCCAAACACAAAGTGGTAAGAGAAAGGAGCACCAACAAGACTTCCTAACGCTATCCTCAACCTAATAGGCTCCTTATCTCCACTTTCCAAACTTTCCTCATCCACCTCAAGCAGAACTCCAACTGCAGATGCCACTTGATATAGCTCCTTCCAGTTTCTATATGCACCTGGGACCCCATAGACCAAAAGCCACTCTTTGATCAAGTCAAGCTTTTCCCCATCACCTTCATCCCACATTGCTACACTGAAATTCACCTCCTTTTCATCCAGAAATGTTTCTACATCGGGAGGCTTTAAACAGCTTAGTAGGTCATCCTCTGAGTTGAAGGATGCTACGAAATTCTGTCTACCGTCTCTCCTTATATCCCAGTCATCAGTCAGCTTCCAGAACTTGTTTAGTTCAGTTTTCACTCTTGCCAGGTCCAAGTTACAGGTATTAGATGTGATCAGCAGGCAGTGATGGTAGAATTTTTCATTTTCGACAACTTCCTTTGAAGGTTGGATCATGTAGAATGGAAAGCTTGTAGAACGTCCAAATAGCTGGGCCACAGTACCCAGTTTGTCTTTTATCCTACATTGATCCAAATTGTGTGATGTCTCTTTACAAGCAAAGCACTTCTTTTTACTGGGTAAAGTAGTTGGTTCTTGCTCCGGCGCAGCCTTATTTTTTTACTATTACATCCCATCGCTTGTGTTGCAATCTGTACTTCTTTGGCGCTTTCTGGTACAATATGATGCCCTCTTGCTGTTTATATCAACCTATACAAGCACATATCCCAAGGAAAAAAAGAGAGAAATCAGGACCAGATCCTTTTAAAGAAATAAAGGCATGGAACAAAAGTGTGCTTGTTAGTTAAAATTAAAAGGAAGGGGTTTATGGACATATGGAGCATCTATATAATATGGTACTATTTGCAACCTAAGTACTGAAATAATGTATCGAATAGTGTCTTCGTTATAAATTTCAATATATTAAGGTAACCCGCGGTGGTCATGATGGTGGGCAAATAGAGAATATGCCGTGCAACCAGGTTCGATCCCCAGGGTGTGGCGAGGGTCCGATTGCATCCTTCAATTTTTGTTTATCGCATTAAAATCTTGAAAAAAAAGTACCGTGCACTTGGAAAAAAAAGTAGTACTAAATTTTCTACGAAAGCTCACAGAAGATCTCATCTCAATAATAGAAATGATAGCGTCTGAGAGACTCAATAACACCTAGAAAACATTTATCACACCGTGAAGATACTAATCAGCACCCGAACAATGATAAAACATCACTTGAGAGCATTAAACCAAACAGTGAAGTCATGCCATACAATTCAAATATAAAATGTTCGCTATGCACAGCCCGAATAAAACCTTATAATAAATCACAAAAAGAACGGTGGAGAGCGCCACCACGTGTCGGCGGACCGTTCAATCAGGTTAATCTACGCCGTCCCGGACGGCCACAAGACCAAATTGCCATGTGATGGTGACCATCAGGCCCCAGCCCTGTCCCCCCCTCCCAAATAAAACAGAGTAAATAAACCACAGGTAGCCATCATCAGATCAACTAATGGCCCCCATTAGCCAAGCAATCATTTTGTAGCATAGTCACACAAGGATTGCCCTTCTTACTCGATCGTGCGCTACGGAGGTTGAGACCCCCCGGAAAACGAAATGGAAAATGAACTGATGTTGGTAGTAGGAGGGTATGCGAGTTTGTGAGCACAGCGTGCCGGTCGGTGAGGTCTGACCTAGATCGATCGAGGGCCCTCCTGCGCTTCGGAAGACGAACGCCGGCGCAGGATGAGGGGCGGCGGTGGGTGCCACGGTTTAGGGCGAGCTAGGGTTTTGAGGACAGGGACGGGGCGGCGGACGATCAGGGCAGGCAGCACTGGCGTAGCCAGACCAGGCTAACAGAGGGTGGCCAGGGTTTTTTCTTTTTCTTTTGATTGAGGAGTCAGAGGGTGGTCAGAGCAGTGAAGTCCACCCTGGAATTTTGCAGCCGAAAGCCCATATACTTCACCCCTGTACCATTTTCTTCAAGAAAAAAACCAGCATCCCAACTAACACAAGCGGCCAAGCCCATAGCCCAGGTTGGCCTCATGGCTCCTCGCTCCTGGGTTAGGCCAGCTCGATGATCTCCCTTTCATCCCTCTAAATATGGATGAACTAATAAAAGCTTCACGATTTAAAAAAAAGCTTCATGAGATTGTTTAAAAAAATTCCAAGAAACGGCTGTAGCGGTGTCCTGCACCCGGTGGTTTTCAGAGGAATCGGAGCCACATAGTCTCCCCAAATGAGGAAAGAAGTTAACTTAATTTAATTGTTTTATAATGTTTGTAAACTTGTAGTTGTGTTGATCGATTACTATGGGTTTGTCCGATTAGGAATTGACAAATTGAAGATTTAATGTAAAATTGTTGCAAAATGAAGAGGACCAAAGATATTATGTCTCTTTTGAAGCTCAACATGATCTTTTCTCCAAAACGAAGGAAGAAGGTATAATTGAGACTTTGATGGCCATGAGAGGATGTTATTATTCCTACAAATAAGATGTAATTGCTTCTTTTCTGCATGATTAAGATCTAATCGTAAACTCCTCAAAAGAAAGATTTAATCATAAATTTTAATGTGCTTTGAAGATATTATCAGTATGTGCTTTTGACAAGTTATACACTATTTTATTGGCATGTAGCATTTGGGGGGGGGGGGGGAATTGTTGTCTTAGACCACCCTGACTCGGAATCCTAGCTACACTACTGCAGGGTAGAAAGGGGATGAAGCGAGGGTTTTTACGGCATTTGAATTGGAGGCGACTCATAGATTGTAGTAGGCTCGTTAGTCCAATTTTGGTAAGAAAAGCTAACACCTCTATCCTAAAATGCCGGGGAGGGAGAAGGTAGAGCTTCGGCGTACCTCCACAACTAGGATGGCAGCGCACGGCGGTAGATCGGCTAGGAATGTTGAGGGAGGCAGACAGGAAATTTATTTGGTCTTGATTAATGTAGGGTGATCAATCCATGTCATTGGCGTCAATGGACTAGTGATGTGATAGTCGACGCCGGAGTGGAAATTGAACACCACCCTCCCCCCCCCCCCCCAGTTATGCAAAGGCCCTCGGGATATCTCTACTATATAAAAAAGGCCCTCGAGAAGTCTGGATATTCTTTCATTTCGACCCTCCCTCGTTACTGATGTACTGCAAGGCCATTTCTCTAAGTGTTGGAGAACTAGCCCTCTTGCTCTAGGTACTCTTTCTCTAGATAGTATTTGCCACACCCAAGTGGTCTGATGAACTAGATTCAGAAAACAAGAACTGAACTCACAGAACATAGCTAATTTGGGGGTCGATTGCGAGGAATTCTTAGCGAGTTTGTATACACATATGGCCCTTCCAGGGACACTGGCGGCTAGGGTTTACTCCAAAGCAAAGAGAATGAGCTCGGAGGTTCTAGAATCCTAGCTTTATAGCCTTACAAATGAATGGAAGAAACGAAAGAAAAGTAGCTTGGCAGTTAAGCATTGTAGACCTTTTTGCGGGAAAGGGAACAACGACGCGTTCGGGGTCCTCAACCGTCCGATGGCCGATCAACATTTTCTCGTTCTCCCTTCTCTATGAAGCGGTAGGTAGACAGTAGCATGTTCGATGGCAGATGTACGACCCAGAGTGCTTCTCCCCAGAAGAAAATGGTTCAAACCTAACTGAACTCAGTGGCATGTGTTGCTTTCTTCGAAAATAGATATGCATGTCCTGACAACTCCCCCGGACAACAGACTTATCCTCAGTGAATGTTGCATATTCCCAAGTGGCTTCAGACTCTGGTAAATTGAGCCACTTAATGAACCACCTAACCACTGGAATGCTAATATCCCCCTGAGATCGAGGTATAAGTGTGCGTTCCAAGAGCTTCTCTGGATCCAGCAATATTATTCCATCCTAGTTGATGAGAGGTAGTCGAGTAGTAGGTATTGCTTTGGGGGATAAATGCTTCTTCAATTGGGTGACATGGAAAGTACGATGTGGCTTCCATTCAACCGGAAGGAGCAATTGTAAGAAACTTTGTCAATTTTCTCAAGAACTCTAAATGGGCAGTAATACTTAGACTAGAGCTTCAGGTATTTTTGAATGCTGATAGAGGTGTACATGTAAGGTTATAATTTAAAGCCGTGACTAGGGATCATATTGGTGTTTATGTTTGGACACATGTAATTGGGTTTTCTTCGAATATCATATTCAAGAACCAATACAATTATAGCACAGAAATATAAACTTAATTATGAGCATGAGAATATAATAATACATTTACTGTTGTCCCAGTGGCATATTTCCAACAGACCCATCCTAACAAGTAAAATAGTGTATAACTCTATGGCGAGATAAGGTACCAAAAAAGATCGGGCTTTATCTTTGGTGATTAGAAAAGTACACATTACCGAGAGCGGACATACGACATTGCCCAAACATGACCCAAATGGCAGGTGCACATCACATGGGGAGAAGGACTCTTGGAGGCACTCTCTCATCGAATGCAATGTTATGTGGTGTGTGGGGGCATTGGCAGATGAGTGCCTGGTAGAGCACATAAGTATGTCGGCTGAGTACTCCCCACGCGACTTCATCAATACCACAATTGAGACATTGGGACCACAGGGACGTGTGACATGTTGCGTTACCTTGTGGTCCATTTTGTTTGCAAGACGTAAAGCTTTACATGAAGAGATCTAGCAACACTCTTTGTCGGTTCATTCATTTGTCCAGAGCTATGTACGTGACATTGAACAGGTAGTACATAACAACAGGGAATAAACATTCTATATCAGCGGTGTTCGAGGAAAATCGGGTTGCACCACCGGCTGGAGTGATCAAAATTACGGTCGATGCACCAGTGGGGAAGAACCAACATAAGGATTCAATAGTTGTTGTTGCAAGAGATAACAAGGTTGTCTATAAAAGAGCCTCAACAATTGTTCTTGAGGGGAGCGAAAACAGTTGAAGTCTCAGGTTGTAAAGAATATGTATTTCTCACTATGGAGATCGTCGCTTGGAAGATTTTGGTAGCCAGCAATTGTCAAGGAGCAGTCATAAGCCTGAAAGAAGGAACTAAAGGCGCTTATGTCCATATCGTATGTGGCATCATAGAGAATTTACTCTCTTTTCAGAGTGCAAAGATCATCTTTGAAGGCCGGTCATCAAACGAAGGAACACACTCTCTATCTCATAGGTGCATCCATGAGGCCGCACGTTAGCATGTATGGCTAACCCACCCCCCGAGGTGGTTTGTCTCCTTGTAATTTTGAACTTTAAGTAAGAAACATGTTAAGTTTTTTCTTAAACATGGGTTAATTTTTTTGAATTTATTTTAGGATTTTCTATGTTCAGAACTTCGTTAGAGCATGTACAACCGAATACATCAAATCCGGGCCCTCAAACGTCCGTGGACGTGATTGGGCACGTCCACGGACAGTGACCAGTCACGCCTCAAATCCATATTACACATGCATCGTAAACTTCTGATACAGCTGGACATCCGGCTACTACATCAATACATGACATCTGACTACCAAAATTTGGCATGTTCTACATACATACTAAGGTATGGACAAAGATCATCCACGGTTGCCCTTGCCGGCTCCCTTGGCGTCTTTCTGATGGAAGTAGCGCTCAAAGACGCAATATGGATCAAGTCGGATCTCCTCCTAGCCAGAGTTGTCCGTCCCGTCACTAACGTCCTTCTTCTCTTTGGGGGCATTCTAGCCATGGCACGGATTGCCTGGACTTGCTCTCGGGCGAGGGCGTGTGTGTTCCTCCTTTGTCGATTCTAGAGGGTGCGGGCAATGATGGCTTCCTCTACCGCGAAAGAGCGCGCCGTTGCATCCGCCTCCGCCACATCAGCAGCAAGGAGGGCCTCGCACTCCCATGCCCTCTGCTTGTTACGATAGGGCACATTAGTCTTGTAGCACTCATACACCGGCGGACCGGGGATGGGGTGGCAGACGGACCTCGAGCCTCCAACCCCGGTGGATCCGAGCGCCTGTTGCACTCACGCAATGGATTCGTGTCGGCAGATTCTGACGTCGGTCAGGCGCACTCCTCCTAGGAGCGGCGGAGGGCCATGTGGATGGCCATAGCCTCGTCCAGCTCACATGGAGGGACGCCCGAGTCAACTGATCAAGAGTGGTTGGAGTCAGATCCACTGCCCGCCACACCGGAGATCGCTGGAAGGGAGCTTGGGGCGAAGTGGAGTGGCTAGGGTTTGGTCCAGAGAGCAGATGAGGACAAATATATGTGAGGTCGGGGCGGGCCAGCGTGAGCTGGATCAGACGTGGCGGACGCACCCGAGCCTCCCCATGTCTCCCCAGATTTGGGTTGGATATGAGCGGTGTCGGTTAGCCCGAGCGTTTGGCGTTGGTATGAGATGTTCGTCTGGGTCGGGGTTTTTTGACCGGGTCGTCCGCTCCGGCTTATAGGGGGTTTGAGGATTCTAGTTGTAGATGCTATTAGGACCCCCAATATAGCACCAACATCAAATTTGTTCGCTCTCTGGAGAAATGTTTTGTTCGTTACTAGGGAAGGATCCATCGAACAAATTTGTTCGGCATGATCGCGACTGCATTGCGGGAGTTGGGAGTGTTTTGGCAAGAGTAGAGGCTGCTCTCACCAAACTTCAGGCTGTGTCAGTTGTGTCTCTATTGCCTGAGCTCTAGGTCGGTTCTGTACATGGGGAAGTAGGCCTCTACGGAGATTTCTCCCCTCGTGCTACATCCTGCCCGTCGCCACTGCGAGTCGTGACGATTTCTTCCGAGAGCGAAGTCGTTATCGAGGCCGTAGCTCTAATGGTACAAATTATGCCTGAGCGCACAAGTTGCCTCTGTCTATGAAGCATATGCAGGTCGAATCGCTGGCGACCTCGTGTGAGGGACATGATTCACCTATGTCATGTGAGCAATCCGAGGCGCTTGAGTCAATCATGTCGGTGGTACCTGTGGCTGCTGATGTTGAGATGGTCAGTATGTTGGCGCATGATCCTTTGGAGCCCAACCAGTCGCTCGCCTTTGTGGACAGTGGAGGTTCCGACGTTGCGTTTACCCACTCGCACGTGATCGTTTGGTAGGTGGTGTCTGTGCGTGACAAGGTTGATGGGATTCTCTTTCTAGATAGAGCTTCTAGCTTGCTCGCATGTTTAGAGTCGGCTAACCCTGGATCTGGCAAGACGATTGTGTAGGAGGCTCTCAGGAGCAAAAGAAAGAAGAGTGGCGCCACAAGAAAGGCGTCTGCAACTGCTTGATGAATGTTCATCGGTCTCTTGGATTGTCCTTATGGCTTGACTTGTCTATGTGGACTTGATGGTGTCCGCGGTCTTCGGCTGAGGTACTCTCATCACGGGTTTCTTTATGATGTAGAAGTGTAGGGGTTGGTGGGTATGGTTGTCAGGTTGGCCGTGCGTTTTTTGGGTTGCATGCTCTATGAAAAGTCCACATATTCTTGGTTTGTATTGGTTTCCATCCGGTTTTACGTTAATTAATTGGGCAATTCTCTTTTGATTAATTAATTCATGAGGCAAATCTTGCACCTCCATTTCAAAAAAAAAAGAACAAACACCCACCTCGAGCGTCCGTACATGCCATTTTTGCAAGAAAAATGGTAAATCCTAGTTTGTACTGAGATTAAAAAACCCAGTTTTGTCAGTGATCAATAAAAGTCTAGATTTTGCCATGCTATACAAAAATTGCAATGGTCCAAATGGGGGGGGGGGATAAATTTGTCATGATAGAGAACTAAAAATCCTAGTGGTTCAAACCAAAAATTGTCATCGAATCTAAAAGCAAATTTTGACATGGTTAAAAGGATCTTTTTTCATGAAAATGCACAAAAAAGGAAGTCATGGCAATTTGCATGTGTACATGGTGGCAAAAAAATATGGATTGCAATTTCTATGGCATTTTTACTATATACGTGAAGACATAAAAATTGTGGATAAAAATTTGCCATCATGTGAAACACAAAAAAGTGCACCATATATTGTCTACTAGTAATTGCCATGTCTCGTAAAGTAAATTTACCATGGTCCGTAGAAGCAAAAAATTCCATGAACAGTGCGGAAAGCAAAAATTTCCATGAACGTAAACTATTTTTGCCATGGCAATAGAAGTACCATGCGCCGTAAAAGTAAATTTGCCATAAGCCATAAAGTAAATTTTCCATGTATGTTAAATTAAAATTGGCATGGCAATGAAGGTAAAATTGCAATGGAAAAAAAGGTAAATTTTCCATGATCAAAATAAAATAGTAAAAAATGGCATGGCAAAAAAATAAAGTAAAATTGACATGACAATAAATGTAAAAAATGTCAGCGCAATAAAAGTAAATTTACCATGCTACAAAGTAAATTGACGTGTTACTAAAATGGTAACATGTTTTGAAGATAAAAAATTCATACATTTGTCGTGTGGCTATTCCAAAAAGTGTTTCAAATTTTGCTATTATGTATAAGAAACTTTTTCCAAAAAAAAGGCATATGACCATTCCACATATTTTTTTGCCCCATGGTATGCTCAGTGTACTCGATGATTGTAGACTTTGTTTCTTGTTCATTTGCCATGCTCAATGTACTCAAAGTAAAATTGCCATGGCCAATTTACCATGGTCCCATGAAAAGCAAAAAAAATGCCATGAGCTATTAAATTGACATGTAAAAAGTAAATTTGCCATGACAATATAAGTAATTTTGCCATGGTATCTGGTGTAAATTTGCCATGGTAAATAAAAAGTATATTTTGCTATTGGCAATAGAAGTGAAGAATCCCATGGTAGTGTAGTGAAATTTACCATGTCAACAAAGGTAAAATTTCCATTGCAAATAAAAGGGTAAATTTTGCCATGCAAAGAAGTGATAAAAAACAGACATGTCTTACACATAAAAAATAGAATGTTGTCATCTTAACATGATTCTTTATTTTAGGGTTAATGTCGCCGCTTTATTTAACTACCTAACAAAGCTAGGAATGTCATCCGAAATTACATCCAACACAAAATCTGGGGAAACCCCAAACCAAACCTTACAAAGTTCATCCCCTACTCCTACATTTGCAGATTTATGCGCGGCAACATTAGCAGACCTACAAATCCAATCCACTCTGAAATCTGAGAAGGAACTCAACAAAGACTTAACATGATTGTTTTGCCATGTGGACATTACAAAAAAATAGTGTAAAATTTGACCATCTGACAAAAGGTTGAAAGTTCATAATTTTATCATTGAGGACATTAAAGAATTCGTATTCTGGGGCCTATGAACCAACGAAGCTTAAACAACGTCTGAGCTTTTGTGACATCCATTTCCATCTAATGATTTGCCTTGAAGGTTGTCATGGATACACACAAAAGCTAAAAATTCAGGCATTTCAGCAGTATGAAGTAGGTGTGTGAACAGGACGAGCAGCAATCTCACCGAGTCTGTGATCCCCAAAAACGACGTTGCAGCGGCGGCCGTGGATTTGGAGCTCCTCCAGATCCCCTTTCCCCTCCAAAACAGCAGGGCACAATGAAATCGGCTGCACGGCGCGGACCCCCCGACGAAGCGTCCCATCATATTACGAGGTGTCAGTTCCCGACTTGGAGCATGGCGATCGTGGTGACGGTACTCATCCCTGCCTGTCAATCCCTCACACGCCTCCGCCCCCACGGCCCAGCGGCAGCCGATGCGGTGGCTGGCCGTCGAGCTCGCCAGGACGTGATGGTAGAGGAGTGGTGTTAGTCGAGTTCGCCAGGACGTGATGGTAGAGGAGTGGTGTTGAAAGAGTACACGATGTCACAGAAATCGCTCGCTAGGTTGACACGCCAAGGCTTGCTTCAGCATCGGTGCATTCCATCCAACGGCCAAACCAGCGCTCGATCCCAAAAACTTAAAATCTGACTTGCACAGATACCATTATTTTGCTGTCTGAACGGAGACATCGATAAACAAGCCTACTTAAAATCTAACGAAGTGAATCCCAGCAAACATAAAAGAGAGAAGCACAAGCAGAGCAATGCATATAGGTAACTAAGTGCATGACATAACGTTAACATATTCGGATACACACTAACAAACAGCATAATTAATTCTTGTTCAAGGTAATAATAGGACTTGGAAAACTTTAGTGTTCAACACTAAACAAAACTGGCGACTTGAAGGACGGCACACAGCTTAGTCGTCGAACAGGCTGAATCCCATCTCGCCATCTGATTCCTCCTCGGGCTCGTCCTTCTTCTCCTCCTCCTTAGGGGCAGCGGCGGCAGCACCACCGGAGGCAGCAGCAGCAGGGGCAGCAACGGCAAACTTGCTCGGGTCCTGCACAGCAGAAGAACACATAATGTGTCAAAAACTGACATGGAAATGCATGATTCAAAATTAGGCTATAGTAGGAAGAACCATGCGATCATGACTAGCTACGCTAACAATGATGCAGTTGCTAATTAATATGATGAAACATGTGCCATCTGAGATGGCATGTCATGTATTACACCAAGATGACTCTACTAAAGACACATCTCACACACCGCAAGATTACACAAAGGAGACAGGAAGAGGCTAACACAATCCAAACATATGTACTTGTTAAGCTCCAGAATTGGTTAGAAAAGAATAAATGGCATGCTGATCAGTAGCTCAACACATGACTCTAAACTAAATAAACACACAGTTCATGCTATTCTTCAAGACAAATTCTAATGCATGTTTCTAATTAAGAGATCATAGTGCTAACAGAACATTGCAGAACAAGAATTACCTTGAGGTACTCCTTGATCTTATCGGCATGGTCATATGAGTAGTCTGTCTCCAAAGCAACCGCAAGAACATTCTTGTATGCGTTGAGGAACATGTGCGGCGCAGCAGCCATGGTGGGGTATGAGATCGCCAGGGACAGTGAGGCAACCATGGAAACACCAGAAGCAAACTTGTCCATCAGGTCTTCCTCAGTAAGGTCAAGAACCTCAGGGCTGAAGACAGACCCACTGTCATAGACATTGCAGATGACCAGTCCATATGAGAAGGGGCGGATACCAAGCTTGGCAAGCAGGGCAGACTCAGAGGAGCCCACCTTGTCACCCTTCTTGATCAGCTCCACTGGGATAGTAATTTCCACAGTACCCTTGTTAATCTTGGTGGGAATGTTAAGCACCTAAACAAGACAGCACAGTTAGAACTTGTGATAAAATGTGATTGACACAAAAGCATCCACTGAAACGTGTTATCAGCAAATGCTAACCTGGAAGAAGGACGTCTGGGAGGGATCCAGACCAGTGTTGCCAGGGGGAACCACCACATCAACAGGTGCAACTAGCCCAACACGAGCAGGAGCGCCAACCTGCGCGTAAAGAAACAAGACAAGAATTAACCTCAGATGTTCTAAACTTTAGGACAAAGAAATCACATAAAAATTAAGAGATGGCATTAAAAAAGATAGCTTATACTAAGAATAGAACGCATCAACTATACAATTTTATACCATTTGTTATCTAAACTTGCCAATTTGACAGAATGAATGGAACTTTGACATACATACTTGTTGCTAGCAAACAGCTAAATTGCACACATAAAAGCATGGCAGCATTCTGATTCGGTAATAATACAATGGTACTGCTTCACTAACATTTGTGTAACTTAAATAGCATTTGTGCGACATACTGATTCATCAGGATAATAGAACTTGACTAGCTAATTTACAATATTCTAAACTTAGGCAAGGGCATCATCAAATACAGGAATAATAAACAGACCACATCCGGGGGGCTACATTTCTAGCGATACATGTTGCTCATCACGGACGTAGGGTATCTCTCTCCATTAACCGCAATATATACCAGCAATCCACCACATAATAAAGCAGAATAAGTCGAGGGCACAGCAGATCCGGTCTGAATTTTACCTTGTACTTGGCGACCTCCTCGCGAACCTCCTTGAGGTCACCCTTGGTGAAGATGAGGCCAACGTTACCCTACAAATAGGAGAATCCATCTCAGCACAAAATTCGCGGCGGAACCAACAAAAGAAAAGCGGGGGACGAGTCCGGCGGCTTACGACGAGGAGGTTGCTGAGCTCAAGGAAGTCCTTGTTGCCGGTCTTCTCCGAGTGCACCTTGATGCAGCGGCGGATGAGGGTGTTCTTGCCCATGAGCACGATGGAGTCGCCGCGGAGACCCTTGCGGATCTCCTGGAGCTGCTTGGAGCCGACATTGTCGGCGACGGCGATGAGCACCTTGGTGTACTCCTCGAGCAGCTGGCAGAGCTTCTGGTCGTACGCGATCTTCTTCTCGGCCTTGGTCCTCTTGATCGCCATCGAAGCAGCTACGAGATGGACGGAGGCGCTAACGCTAGATTGCTAAGCCTGTGTGGGGGGAGAGAGGCGAGAGGATGAGGACCAGGCTCGGGAGAAGAGCGAGGCGGACGGCTTGCGGCGGCGGCGTCGCTTTAACCTAGGGTTTCGTTGCTGAGGGGTTGGGTATTTATAGCTGCCAGTGTCCTGTGGCTTGCGCTTGGCTAGGGTTGCGATGCTGAAATGGGCCGGATGGGCTTGCTGAGCTGCTTACAAAATGGATGGGCGCTTCGGCCGAAAAAAATAACGGGCCTGCTAAACTATTCTCTTTTTTTTTTCAAATACGCACGAGTGTGCGTATCATTCATTAAAGAAGAAAGAGGGAAGACTCCCAAATCCACGATTACAGCATATAATTACATGCCGGGATTTACGACACCACCAGGCAAACAAGTCACTACTCATGATCTGGCCCACCGTCCTCTGCATCAAAACCTGCCGTGTTGTGTTGCCTTTCATGAGGCCAGCCCTAACCCAGAGAGCACCCTCCTCTCTAATCCTAAGTAAGACCGCAGTGAGTGACGGGACAGCCCCATTAAACACGATGTCATTTCGGTGCTTCCAAATACTCCACATCCCAAGTAGGCATTTAGCGCGAGTGGACTTCCGATGGGCAGAGCAACGATCCTGACGAAGACACCAATCGCCAAGGCCTTCTCCATCCTGGGGCTCGAAGTCAGGCCGGCCCGTGATGCTCCCCATCCAATGCCAAATCTGCTTAGCAAAGACACAGCCAACAAGGAGGTGCTGAATGGTTTCGTCATGTTGGTTACAAAGAGGGCAGGAATCCTGGTGAGGTAGTCCACGGCGGGCCAGCCGGTCCGACGTCCAGCATCTGTTCTTGAGGGCAAGCCAAGTGAAAAACGGCATTGCAAGGGCACCTTCGACTTCCAGGTGAACGCCGCTGATGGGGAGACCACACGCCCCATGAATCCTGCGGCATAGGCAGATCTAGCCGAAAACTGTCCGTCCTTCTCCCAAGACCATGACACCACGTCCTCAACGTCATTCAAAAGCTGTCTTCCGGAGATTAGGGTCCATAACCGCATGAACTCGTTCAGTGCTCGGGGCAAAAGGTTGGGGCCAAGGTCACGAACCTAGCTGTCATTGGGTAGAGCATCGACGACAAGCTTTGATCTTCTAATCCGGTCCGGAATCAAGCCATGTACTGTGGGTGCAGTCTCCTCAATTCTCCAACCGTCACCATCTAGCATCCCAGAAAAAGGTAGACTTGCCATTGCCAATGGTAGTGTGTGCCGCCGCATGAACTAAGCCCAGTGCTTCTGCCGGAACATGGATGTTAAACTCAGCCCACGATCGGGATCGGTCCGCACGCTGCAGCCAAGCCCATCTGGCTCGCAGGGCCCTGTTGAGCCATTGCAGATTCGGGACCCCCAAGCCACCCCACCCCCCACTTGGGCGTGCACACAACATCCCAAGCGACAGCGCAGTTGCCTCCTCTCGCATCTTTTTTACCGCACCACAGAAAACCTCGGCAAATCTTGTTGAGGGCCACAAGAGTCTTCACAGGTAGATCGAGCACTAACATGGAATGGACTAGGATTGCACAGAGCATAGATTGGATTAGAGTAGTCGTCCGCTTTTTGGCATAGTCGCCGCCTTCCAGAGAGGCAAACTGTCGCCCAGACGATCCACCAGCGGCTGGAGCTGCACCGCATTTTGCTTCCGAAGTGTCAACAGCAGACCCAAATATTTGCACGGGAAAGGAGCGGTAAGGCATCCCAGCATAGTGGATAGAAGCTCAATCTCGTCATCAGAACATCGAATGGGAAGCACCATACTCTTGGCCATATTGACAGACAAACCGGAAGCTTGGCCAAACAGATTCAAGATCGCCCTGCAGGTGGTAGCCTCAAGTTCAGTTGGCTTGATGAAGACCACGACATCATCCTCAAACATGGAGACACGCTGTTGCATGCCAGATCGAGCCAACAGTGCTAGAAGGCCATGCTCAGAAGTATACTAGAAGAGTGCATAGAGGGGTTCCATGCAGAGGATGAATAGCATCGGCGACAGTGGATCACCTTGTCTGAAGCCTTGACACGCCAAGATTGGTTTGCGGGGCGGCCATTAATCATGATCCGCGTGGAGGAGGTGGCTAGCAGTCCACAAATCCAAGTCAGCCACTTGTGGCCAAAACCCAGTCGACGCAAGACCTCGATCAAGAACGGCCACTGTATAGAGTCAAAAGCTTTAGTAATGTCGAGTTTGAGCAGGGCCGCTGGACTCCTCAAAGCATACAAGCGCCGTGTCGTGCATTGCACGAGCATGAAGTTATCGTGGAGAGAACGCCCTTTGACAAACGCGCTTTGGTGGCATCCCACGAGCTTCGGAAGTTCCACCGCAAGTCTTGTGGCAAGGATCTTGTCAAAAAAATTGATCGGGCCATTAACCAAGCTGATCGGCAGAAATTCTTTTATATCCACCGCTCCGGCCACTTTCGGAAGGAGAGAAACGAGTGCCTTGTTGATGGCAGCCATGCCCCTCGAGTCTCCCAGGAGAAAATGATGCAACGCCCTCATGAAGTCGACCTTGATGATGTGCCAACAGCTGGCAAAAAATCTGCCAGTAAAACCGTCCGGACCGGGAGCTTTATCTAGGGGCATCGCCTTGATGGTATTTTCCACTTCCTCCGTTGTGAAAGGCTCTTCAAGGCTCGCGAGATCCAGGGAGGGAAGGTCAAGCAAATCCAAGCTTATCGTTGCCTCCCTAGGAGGAGCTCTCTCGAGTAGGTCAGTGTAGTAATTGAAGGAAATATGCCCTAGAGGTAATAATAAAGTTGTTATTTATATTTCCTTATATCATGATAAATGTTTATTATTCATGCTAGAATTGTATTAACCGGAAACTTAGTACATGTGCGAATACATAGACAAACAGAGTGTCACTAGTATGCCTCTACTTGACTAGCTCGTTGAATCAAAGATGGTTAAGTTTCCATAGACATGAGTTGTCATTTGATTAACGGAATCACATCATTAGAGAATGATGTGATTGACTTGATCCATTCCGTTAGCCTGGCACTTGATCGTTTAGTTTATTTGCTATTGCTTTCTTCATGACTTATACATGTTCCTATGACTACGAGATTATGCAACTCCCGAATACTGAAGGAACACTTAGTGTGCTACCAAACGTAACAACGTAGCTAGGTGATTATAAAGGTGCTCTACACGTGTCTCCAATGGTGTTTGTTGAGTTGGCATAGATCGAGATTAGGATTTGTCACTCCGATTGTCAGAGAGGTATCTTTGGGCCCTCTCAGTAATGCACATCACTATAAGCCTTGCAAGCAATGTGACTAATGAGTTAGTTGCGGGATGATGCATTACGGAACGAGCAAAGAGACTTGCGTGTAACGAGATTGAACTAGGTATTGAGATACTGACGATCGAATCTCGGGCAAGTAACATACCGATGACAAAGGGAACAACATATGTTGTTATGCGGTTTGACCGATAACGATCTTCGTAGAATATGTGGGAGCCAATATGAACATCCAGGTTCCGTTATTGGTTATTGACCGGAGACATGTCTCGGTCATGTCTACATAGTTCTCGAACTCGTAGGGTCCGCACGCTTAACGTTCGGTGCCGATCAGTATTATGAGTTTATGTGTTTTGATGTACCGAAGGTAGTTCGGAGTCCCGGATATGATCACGGACATGACGAGGAGTCTCAAAATGGTCGAGACATAAGGACCGATATATTGGATGACTATGTTTGGACATCGGAATGGTTTCGGGTGAGTTCGGGTATTTACGGGGTACCGGGAGGTTACCGGAACCCCCCGGGAAGTATATGGGCCTTATTGGGCCATAGTGGGAGAGAGGAGAAGGGAGCCTAGGAGGGGGAGCCCCCCTCCCAAGCCCAATCCGAATTGGGTGGGGGGCTCGCCTGAGGGAGTCCTGGACTAAGGGGTCCTCGGGCGTCCGGCCTGTTAGCCATGGGCCGGACTGATGGGCTGTGAAGATACGAAGACCGAAGACTGCACCCGTGTCCGGATGGGACTCTCCTTGGCGTGGAAGGCAAGCTTGGCGACCAAATAGTAGATTCTTTTCCTTTGTAACCGACCTTGTGTAACCCTAGATCCTCCCGGTGCCTATATAAACCGGAGGACTTAGTCCGGAAAGGGGAGATACTCATTACCATAGTCATACAGGCTAGACTTCTATGGTTTAGCCATTACGATCTCATGGTAGATCAACTCTTGTAATACTCATATCCATCAAGATCAATCAAGCAGGAAGCAGGGTATTACCTCCATAGAGAGAGCCCGAACCTGGGTAAACATCGTGTCCCCTGTCTCCTGTTACCATCGACCTTAGACGCACAGTTCGGGACCCCCTACCCGAGATCCGCCGGTTTTGACACCGACATTGGTGCTTTCATTGAGAGTTCCACTGTGCTGTCCCCAAAAGGTTTGATGGCCCCTTCAATCGTTAACAATGACGCTGTCTAGGGAGAAACCTTCCTCCCCGGACAGATCTTCGTGTTCGGCGGCTTCTCACAGCGGGCTAACTCGTTTAGCCACCTGGAGCAGATCGATAGCTGCGCCGCTGGCCATCAAGTCAGATTTGGGAGCTTGAATTACGTTGCGGACATCCGTGGAGATTTGATCTTCGCCGGACTCGAGACTGCGGCGACCGCTCCTGGTCACCTTGACGGACATGACCTAAATCTGTTGTCAGACCGCATCCAGGAGATAGCTCCTGTAACCACTCTGGCTTTAGATCCAGAGCACACTGTGGCATCCAAGGATCAGGGCTCGACCCCACCACAGAGGCCACAGACTCCCCGGCGTTGGAGCCGCACATGGACTTAATCTCACACAATATCTGTGTCACCGGAATTCCGGACTCGTCTCTGGTTATAAGTTCCGAACCAGGTGAGCCCGCCGACGCCGAACTTGATCGTTTATCGATCTTCGAATTCAGCGCCGTCGCCCTTGGGCGATGTGCTAAATTCGTTGAGAAATCTGTCCTTGGCGGGGGACTCACGGTCGAATTATGTCCGGTTCGAACTGGAGGCTGATGATGAAGGAGAATTTCGCTTCCCAGCCACCACCCACTTCATAGCCACTGTCGAAGACTTAACCAACACGCTTGACTATGACTCCGAAGACCTCAACGGTATGGACGATGATGCCGGAGACGAGGAGGCCCAAAACCCGCCGTTCACTGGACGATGGACGACCACTTCCTCATATGACATATACATGGTAGATACGCCGAAGAATAATAGCGGCGATGACAAGGAAAACCCCACAAAGGAGGACCCTCCTAAAACACAACCAAAGCGCCGGCGTCAGCGACGCCTCTCTAAATCCCGTCGCAGCCGGGACAACAACACCGGCACAGGATACGATAACACTCCGGATGGTGCCGAAGACACAGAAGAGCCCGATGAACAAACTGCCGAACAAGACCATCGGGAAGATGGGCAAGTCAGCCATGATGAACAGGCAACAGAAGATGACTCGGAGGATGGCAGTTACCATCCGCCCTCCGAGGAGGAGGCAAGCCTCGGCAACTAGTAGCCACTGCAAGGAGCCTAAAAAAGAAACAACAGCAGCTTCAAGCTGACCAAGATCTGCTCGTCGACAGATGGACTGATGTCCTGGCAACCGAAGAATACGGCCTCAGACACCCAGCCAAGAGTTACCCAAAGCAAAGGTTGCTACCTCAATTCGATGAAGAGGCGCCGGAGCCCACACCTCCCTCGCGTAACGCGACCGACCGAACACTACGCAGTCAGGACAGTACGGCGGATCGACCACCTCGTGGTCGGGATAGAGCGGCAATTCAAGCCGAACAGCCCGTCCCGCCGCCACGGAAAAATAGAGACAAAATAGTCCGGGGTCATACATACGACCTCCAGCAGACCCTGGATAGTAGAGCAGGACATACCCGATCGATTTATGGATCGCGAGGACGTCCCTCGACACGAGATGTGTTGGTCAACGTAGTAATTTCAAAAAAATTCCTACGCACACGCAAGATCATGGTGATGCATAGCAACGAGAGGGGAGAGTGTTGTCCACGTACCCTCGTAGACCGAAAGTGGAAGCGTTAGCACAACGCGGTTGATGTAGTCGTACGTCTTCACGATCCGACCGATCAAGTACCGAACGCACGACACCTCCGAGTTTAGCACACGTTCAGCCCGATGGCGTCCCTCGAACTCCGATCCAGCCGAGTGTTGAGGGAGAGTTTCGTCAGCACGACGGCATGGTGACTATGATGATGTTCTACCAACGCAGGGCTTCGCCTAAGCATCGCTACGATATTATCGAGGTGGACTATGGTGGAGGGGGCACCGCACACGGCTAAAAGATCAATGATCAATTGTTGTGTCTTTGGGGTGCCCCCTGCCCCCGTATATAAAGGAGCAAGGGGGGAGAGGCGGCCGGCCAGGAGAGGGGCGCGCCAGGAGGAGTCCTACTCCCACCGGGAGTAGGACTCCCTCCCTTCCTTGTTGGATTAGGAGAAGGGGGAAAGAAGAGAGAGAGAGAGGAAGGAAAGGGGGAGGGGGCGCGCGGCCTGCCCTAGTCGCCCCTCCTTGTCAAATTCGGACTAGAGGGGGAGGGGGTGCGCGGCCTGCCCTAGCCGCCTCTCCTCTTCTCCACTAAGGCCCATGTAGGCCCATTAAACCCCCGGGGGGGTTCCGGTAACCTCCCAGTACCCCGGTATATATCCGATAACCCCCCGGAACCATTCCGGTGTCCGAATATAGTCGTCCAATATATCAATCTTCATGTCTCGACCATTTTGAGACTCCTCGCCATGTCCGTGATCACATCCGGGACTCCGAACTACCTTCGGTACATCAAAACATATAAACTCATAATATAACTGTCATCGAAACTTTAAGCGTGCGGACCCTACGGGTTCAAGAACTATGTAGACATGACCGAGACACGTCTCCGGTCAATAACCAATATCGGAACCTGGATGCTCATATTGGCTCCCACATATTCTACGAAGATCTTTATCGGTCAAACCGCATAACAACATACGTTGTTCCCTTTGTCATCGGTATGTTACTTGCTCGAGATTCGATCGTCGGTATCTCAATACCTAGTTCAATCTCGTTACCGGCAAGTCTCTTTACTCGTTCCGTAATACATCATCTCGCAACTAACTGATTAGTTGTAATGCTTGCAAGGCTTAAGTGATGTGCATTACCGAGTGGGCCCAGAGATACCTCTCCGACAATCGGAGTGACAAATCCTAATCTCGAAATACGCCAACCCAACAAATACCGTCGGAGACACCTGTAGAGCACCTTTATAATCACCCAGTTACGTTGTGACGTTTGGTAGCACACAAAGTGTTCCTCCGGTAAACAGGAGTTACATAATCTCATAGTCATAGGAACATGTATAAGTCATGAAGAAAGCAATAGCAGAATACTAAACGATCGTGTGCTAAGTTAACGGAATGTGTCAAGTCAATCACATCATTCTCCTAATGATGTGATCCCGTTAATCAAATGACAACTCATGTCAATGGCTAGGAAACATAACCATCTTTGATCAACGAGCTAGTCAAGTAGAGGCATACTAGTGACACTCTGTTTGTCTATGTAGTCACACAAGTATTATGTTTCTGGTTAATACAATTCTAGCATGAATAATAAACATTTATCATGACATAAGGAAATAAATAATAACTTTATTATTGCCTCTAGGGCATATTTCCTTCAGTCTCCCACTTGCACTAGAGTCAATAATCTAGATTACACAATAATGATTCTAACACCCATGGAGCCTTGGTGCTGATCATGTTTTGCTCGTGGAAGAGGCTTAGTCAACGGGTCTGCAACATTCAGATCCGTATCAAATTTCTATGTCTCCCACCTGGACTAGATCCCGGATGGAATTGAAGCGTCTCTTGATGTGCTTGGTTCTCTTGTGAAATCTGGATTCCTTTGCCAAGGCAATTGCACCAGTATTGTCACAAAAGATTTTCATTGGACCCGATGCACTAGGTATGACACCTAGATCGGATATGAACTCCTTCATCCAGACTCCTTCATTTGCTGCTTCCGAAGCAGCTATGTACTCCGCTTCACACGTAGATCCCGCCACAACGCTTTGTTTAGAACTGCACCAACTGACAGCTCCACCGTTCAATGTAAACACGTATCCGGTTTGCGATTTAGAATCGTCCGGATCAGTGTCAAAGCTTGCATCAACGTAACCATTTACGATGAGCTCTTTGTCACCTCCATAAACGAGAAACATATCCTTAGTCCTTTTCAGGTATTTCAGGATGTTCTTGACCGCTGTCCAGTGATCCACCCCTGGATTACTTTGGTACCTCCCTGCCAAACTTATAGCAAGGCACACATCAGGTCTGGTACATAGCATTGCATACATGATAGAGCCTATGGCTGAAGCATAGGGAACATCTTTCATCTTCTCTCTATCTTCTGCAGTGGTCGGGCATTGAGTCTTACTCAACTTCACACCTTGTAACATAGGCAAGAACCCTTTCTTTGCTTGATCCATTTTGAACTTCTTCAAAACTTTGTCAAGGTATGTGCTTTGTGAAAGTCCAATTAAGCGTCTTGATCTATCTCAATAGATCTTGATGCCCAATATATAAGCAGCTTCACCGAGGTCCTTCATTGAAAAACTCTTATTCAAGTATCCCTTTATGCTATCCTGAAATTCTATATCATTTCTAATCAGCAATATGTCATCCACATATAATATCAGAAATGCTGCAGAGCTCCCACTCACTTTCTTGTAAATACAGGCTTCTCCAAAAGTCTGTATAAAACCAAATGCTTTGATCACACTATCAAAGCGTTTATTCCAACTCCGAGAGGCTTGCACCAGTCCATAAATGGATCGCTGGAGCTTGCACACTTTGTTAGCATCCTTTGGATTGATAAAACCTTCAGGTTGCATCATATACAACTCTTCTTCCAGAAATCTATTCAGGAATGCAGTCTTTACATCCATTTGCCAAATTTCATAATCATAAAATGCAGCAATTGCTAACATGATTCGGGTGAGAAGGTCTCATCGTAGTCAATCCCTTGAACTTGTCGAAAACCTTTCGCAACAAGTCGAGCTTTGTAGACAGTAACATTACCGTCAGCGTCAGTCTTCTTCTTGAAGATCCATTTATTCTCAATGGCTTGCTGATCATCGGGCAAGTCAACCAAAGTCCACACTTTGTTCTCATACATGGATCCCATCTCAGATTTCATGGCCTCAAGCCATTTTGCGGAATCTGGGCTCACCATCGCTTCTTCATAGTTCGTAGGTTCGTCATGGTTTAGTAACATAACCTCCATAACAGGATTACCGTACCACTCTGGTGCGGATCTTACTCTGGTTGACCTATGAGGTTCAGTAACAACTTGATCCGAAGTTCCATGATCATCATCATTAACTTCCTCACTAATTGGTGTAGGTGTCACAGGAACCGGTTTCTGTGATGAACTACTTTCCAATAAGGGAGCAGGTACAATTACCTCATCAAGTTATACTTTCCTCCCACTCACTTCTTTCGAGAGAAACTCCTTCTCTAGAAAGATTCCAAATTTAGCAACAAAAGTCTTGCCTTCGGATCTGTGATAGAAGGTGTACCCAACAGTCTCTTTTGGTTATCTTATGAAGACACATTTTTCCGATTTGGGTTCGAGCTTATCAGGTTGAAGCTTTTTCACATAAGCATCGCAGCCCCAAACTTTAAGAAACGACAACTTTGGTTTCTTGCCAAACCACAATTCATAAGGCGTCGTCTCAATGGATTTTGATGGTGCCCTATTTAACGTGAATGCAGCCGTCTCTAAAGCATATCCCCAAAACGATAGCGGTAAATCAGTAAGAGACATCATAGATCGCACCATATCTAGTAAAGTACGATTACGACGTTCGGACACACCATTACGCTGTGGTGTTCCGGGTGGCGTGAGTTGCGAAACTATTCTGCATTGTTTCAAATGAAGACCAAACTCGTAACTCAAATATTCTCCTCCACGATCAGATCATAGAAACTTTATTTTCTTGTTACGATGATTTTCAACTTCACTATGAAATTCTTTGAACTTTTCAAATGTTTCAAACTTATGTTTCATTAACTAGATATACCCATATCTGCTCAAATCATCTGTGAAGGTGAGAAAATAACGATATCCGCCGCGAGCCTCAACATTCATCGGACCACATACATCTGTATGTATGATTTCCAACAAATCTGTTGCTCGCTCCATAGTTCCCGAGAACGGCGTTTCAGTCATCTTGCCCATGAGGCACGGTTTGCAAGTACCAAGTGATTCATAATCAAGTGGTTCCAAAAGTCCATCAGTATGGAGTTTCTTCATGCGCTTTACACCGATATGACCTAAACGGCAGTGCCACAAATAAGTTGCACTATCATTATCAACTCTGCATCTTTTGGCTTCAATATTATGAGTATGTGTATCACTACTATCGAGATTCAACAAAAATAGACCACTCTTCAAGGGTGCATGACCATAAAAGATATTACTCATATAAATAGAACAACCATTATTCTCTGATTTAAATGAATAACCGTCTCGCATCAAACAAGATCCAGATATAATGTTCATGCTCAACGCTGGCACCAAATAACAATTATTCAGGTCTAAAACTAATCCGGAAGGTAGATGTAGAGGTAGCGTGGCGACCGCGATCACATCGACTTTGGAACCATTTCCCACGCGCATCGTCACCTCGTACTTAGCCAATCTTCGCTTAATCCGTAGTCCCTGTTTCGAGTTGCAAATATTAGCAACAGAACCAGTATCAAATACGCAGGTGCTACTGCGAGCATTAGTAAGGTACACATCAATAACATGTATATCACATATACCTTTGTTCACCTTGCCATCCTTCTTATCCGCCAAATACTTGGGGCAGTTCCGCTTCCAATGACCAGTCTACTTGCAGTAGAAGCACTCAGTCTCAGGCTTATGTCCAGACTTGGGTTTCTTCTCTTGAGCAGCAACTTGCTTGTTGTTCTTCTTGAAGTTCCCCTTATTCTTCCCTTTGCCCTTTTTATTGAAACTGGTGGTCTTGTTAACCATCAACACTTGATGCTCCTTTTTGATTTCTACCTCCGCAGCCTTTAGCATTGCGAAGAGCTCGGGAATCGTCTTATCCATCCCTTGCATGTTATAGTTCATCACGAAGCTCTTGTAGCTTGGTGGTAGTGATTGAAGAATTCGGTCAATGACGCTATCATCCGGAAGATTAACTCCCAGTTGAATCAAGTGATTGTTATACCCAGAAATTTTGAGTATATGCTCACTGACAGAACTATTCTCCTCCATCTTGCAGCTGTAGAACTTACTGGAGATTTCATATCTCTCAATCCGGGCATTTGCTTGAAATATTAACTTCAACTCCTGGAACATCTCATATGCTCCATGACGTTCAAAACGTTGTTGAAGTCCCGGTTCTAAGCCGTAAAGCATGGCACACTGAACTATCGAATAGTCATCAGCTTTGCTCTGCCAGACGTTCATAACATCTGGTGTTGCTCCTGCATCAGGTCTGGCACCTAGCGGTGCTTCCAGGACGTAATTCTTCTGTGCAGCAATGAGGATAATCCTCAAGTTACGGACCCAGTCCGTGTAATTGCTACCATCATCTTTCAACTTTGCTTTCTCAAGGAACACATTAAAATTCAACGGAACAACAGCACGGGCCATCTATCTACAATCAACATAGACAAGCAAAATACTATCAGGTACTAAGTTCATGATAAATTTAAGTTCAATTAATCATATTACTTAAGAACTCCCACGACATCCCTCTAATCCTCTAAGTGATCACGTGATCCAAATCAACTAAACCATGTCCGATCATCACATGAGATGGAGTAGTTTCAATGGTGAACATCACTATGTTGATCATATCTACTATACGATTCACGCTCGACCTTTCGGTCGCTGTGTTCCGAGGCCATATCTGTTATATGCTAGGCTCGTCAAGTTTAACCTGAGTATTCCGCGTGTGCAACTGTTTTGCACCCGTTGTATTTGAACGTAGAGCCTATCACACCCGATCATCACGTGGTGTCTCAGCACGAAGAACTTTCGCAACGGTGCATACTCAGGGAGAACACTTATACTTTGATAATTTAGTGAGAGATCATCTTATAATGCTACCGTCAATCAAAGCAAGATAAGATGCATAAAAGATAAACATCACATGCAATCAATATAAGTGATATGATATGGCCATCATCATCTTGTGCTTGTGATCTCCATCTCCGAAGCACCGTCATGATCACCATCGTCACCGGTGCGACACCTTGATCTCCATCGTAGCATCGTTGTCGTCTCGCCAATCTTATGCTTCTACGACTATGGCTACCGCTTAGTGATAAAGTAAAGCATTACAGGGCGATTGCATTGCATACAATAAAGCGACAACCATATGGCTCCTGCCAGTTGCCGATAACTCAGTTACAAAACATGATCATCTCATACAATAAAATTTAGCATCATGCCTTGACCATATCACATCACAACATGCCCTGCAAAAACAAGTTAGACGTCCTCTACTTTGTTGTTGCAAATTTTACGTGGCTGCTACGGGCTGAGCAAGAACCGTTCTTACCTACGCATCAAAACCACAACGATAGTTTGCCAAGTTGGTGTTGTTTTAACCTTCGCAAGGACCGGGCGTAGCCACACTCGGTTCAACTAGAGTTGGAGAAACTGACACCCGCCAGCCACCTGTGTGCTAAGCACGTCGGTAGAACCAGTCTCGCGTAAGCGTACGCGTAATGTCGGTCCGGGCCGCTTCATCCAACAATACCGCCAAACCAAAGTATGACATGCTGGTAAGCAGTATGACTTGTATCGCCCACAACTCACTTGTGTTCTACTCGTGCATATAACATCTACGCATAAAACCTGGCTCGGATGCCATTGTTGGTGAACGTAGTAATTTCAAAAAAATTCCTACGCACACGCAAGATCATGGTGATGCATAGGAACGAGAGGGGAGAGTGTTGTCCACGTACCCTCATAGACCGAAAGTGGAAGCGTTAGCACAACGCGGTTGATGTAGTCGTACGTCTTCACGATCCGACCGATCAAGTACCGAACGCACGGCACCTCCGAGTTCAGCACACGTTCAGCCCGATGACGTCCCTCGAACTCCGATCCAGCCGAGTGTTGAGGGAGAGTTTCGTCAGCACGACGGCGTGGTGACTATGATGATGTTCTACCGACGCAGGGCTTCGCCTAAGCACCGCTACGATATTATCGAGGTGGACTATGGTGGAGGGGGGCACCGCACACGGCTAAAAGATCAATGATCAATTGTTGTGTCTTTGGGCCGGGGTGCCCCCCTGCCCCCGTATATAAAGGAGCAAGGGGGGAGAGGCGGCCGGCCAGGAGAGGGGCGCGCCAGGAGGAGTCCTACTCCCACCGGGAGTAGGACTCCCTCCCTTCCTTGTTGGATTAGGAGATGGGGGAAAGAGGGGAGAGAGAGAGAGAGGAAGGAAAGGGGGGGCGCCCCCCTCCTTGTCCAATTCGGACTAGAGGGGGAGGGGTCGCGCGGCCTGCCCTAGCCGCCTCTCCTCTTCTCCACTAAGGCCCATGTAGGCCCATTAAACCCCCGGGGGGGTTCCGGTAACCTCCCGGTACTCCGGTATATATCCGATAACCCCCGGAACCATTCCGGTGTCCGAATATAGTCGTACAATATATCAATCTTCATGTCTCGACCATTTTGAGACTCCTCGTCATGTCCGTGATCACATCCGGGACTCCGAACTACCTTCGGTACATCAAAACATATAAACTCATAATATAACTGTCATCGAAACTTTAAGCGTGCGGACCCTACGGGTTCAAGAACTATGTAGACATGACCGAGACACGTCTCCGGTCAATAACCAATAGCGGAACCTGGATGCTCATATTGGCTCCCACATATTCTACGAAGATCTTTATCGGTCAAACGGCATAACAACATACGTTGTTCCCTTTGTCATCGGTATGTTACTTGCCCGAGATTCGATCGTCGGTATCTCAATACCTAGTTCAATCTCGTTACCTGCAAGTCTCTTTACTCGTTCCGTAATACATCATCTCGCAACTAACTGATTAGTTGTAATGCTTGCAAGGCTTAAGTGATGTGCATTACCGAGTGGGCCCAGAGATACCTCTCCGACAATCGGAGTGACAAATCCTAATCTCGAAATACGCCAACCCAACAAGTACCTTCGGAGACACCTGTAGAGCACCTTTATAATCACCCAGTTACGTTGTGACGTTTGGTAGCACACAAAGTGTTCCTCCGGTATACGGGAGTTGCATAATATCATAGTCATAGGAACATGTATAAGTCATGAAGAAAGCAATAGCAGAATACTAAGCGATCGTGTGCTAAGCTAACGGAATAGGTCAAGTCAATCACATCATTCTCCTAATGATGTGATCCCGTTAATCTAATGACAACTCATGTCAAGTATTCATGCAAGTATTATGTTTCCGGTTAATACAATTCTAACATGAATAATAAACATTTATCATGATATAAGGAAATAAATAATAACTTTATTATTGCCTCTAGGGCATATTTCCTTCAAGATGATGGCTACCTATTCGGACGTGACAAGCCCAGTCACACCCAGCCGATAACCGCAGACGAACTGTATCAGAGCTACGGTGCAACGTGGCCAAATATAGAGGCGCCGCACACCCTCTATGCTTCACGGATGAAGTAATGGACCACGAATTTCCCGAAGGGTTCACACCCATGAATAATGAATCATACGACGGGACAACTGATCCCGCGGTATGGATCGAGGACTTTATCCTCCACATCCACATGGCCCGGGGAGATGACCTCCACGCTATCAAGTACCTCCCGCTAAAGCTTAAAGGACCAGCTCGGCACTGGTTAAACAGCCTGCCCGAAAATTCTGTTGGCAGCTGGAAGGACTTGGAAGAGGCCTTCCTCAATAACTTCCAAGGTACATATGTCCGGCCACCAGACACCGATGACTTAAGCCACATAGTTCAACAGCCCGGGGAGTCCGCAGGAAATTCTGGACTAGGTTCCTAACTAAAAAGAACCAGATCATCGACTATCCGGATGCCGAAGCCCTACCAGCCTTTAAACACAGCATCCGCGACGAATGGCTCGCCCGCCACCTAGGCCAAGAAAAGCCAAAATCTATGGCAGCCCTCACGGCACTCATGACCCGCTTTTGCGTGGGTGAGGATAGTTGGTTGGCTCGCAGCAAAAACACAGCCAGCGAGGCAGGCCCCTCCGAGGTTAAGAACAACAACGGCAAGCTCCGACGTAACACGCACAAACGCCGAAGCAATGGTGATAATACCGACGACACTACAGTTAACGCCGGATTCAGTGGCTCCAAGTCCACCGGCGGAAGAAACCATACAAGAGAAACAGTCAGGGACCATCCAGCCTGGACCGCATACTCGATCGCCCGTGCCAGATACATGGCACCCCAGAAAAACCAACCAATCATACCAACAGAGACTGTTGGGTTTTTAAACAGGCCGGCAAATTAAACACCGAGAACAAGGAAAAGGGATCACAAAGCGAGGACGACGACGAGGACTCCCGGCAATCGAACACAGGGGGACAGAAGAAGTTTCCCCCTCAAAGTCAAAATGGTGAACATGATATATGCTACACACATCCCCAAGAGGGAGCGCACGCGCGCACTAAGGGACGTTTACGCGATAGAGCCAGTCGCCCCAAAATTCAACCCATGGTCATCATGCCCGATCACTTTTGATCGTCGGGATCATCCGACCAGTATCCGGCATGGCGGATCAGCCGCACTAGTCCTGGACCCAATCATTGATGGATTCCACCTAACGCGAGTCCTCATGGACGGTGGTAGCAGCCTCAATCTGCTCTATCAAGACACAATGCGCAAATGGGCATTAATCCATCAAGGATCAAGCTAACGAAGCCTACCTTCAAAGGAGTCATACCAGGTGTAGAGGCCCGCTGTACGGGCTCAATCACACTAGAGGTTGTTTTTGGATCCCCTGACAACTTCCGAAGCGAGGAGTTAATCTTTGACATCGTCCCATTCCGCAGTGGTAATCACGCACTGCTCGGACGGACGGCATTCGCTCGGTTCAATGCGGTACCGCACTATGCTTATCTTAAGCTTAAGATGCCCGGTCCACGTGGTGTCATAACGGTCAACGGAAACACAGAACGCTCCCTCCGTACAGAGGAGCACACTGCCGCCCTCGCAGCAGAAGCACAAAGCGGCCTTCTCAAGCAGAACTGTAATCCGGCTGTCGAGCCGCTGGGCATCGTAAAGAGGGTCCAGACTACGCTGCACCAGGCCAGCGCGGCTCATCAAGAGCTTGACTAGCAATTTGGCCTCCGTCCCAGCCCCGATCAGGTAGTGCCATTCGTACCACGCGTGCATTATTACGCACTAGAAATCCCATGGGCATCGACGGAGGCACAACTAGCTTGTGACCCACAGTTCGGCTCGACCGATCCCGGACATACATATATTGTCACTATTTCCTTTCTCCTTTTTCAGGCTTATTTCGCATAGGCCTTCTTGGACGACCCGACTACTGGTCCTGTCAAAGGATAAAATCACCAGGATGGCAAGAAGCACAGACGTACAGGGGAAGTTCTAGAGGTCCGATTAACGGCTACTCTACCTGTTGTCAGGACCCATACGCAGCTCGCCTTTGGTCATGGCATGTTAAACAACCGGTTGCTTATCGCACCATTTGTATCAATGCGCTTTGACGCATTAACCCAATTATAATGGAAACAGTTCGTGGCTCAAGTTTAAGTGCCCAAGATATTACCTCTGCTTTCTTTCTGTTTTCCTTTAAATAACTTATCTTCTAGCACCCGTACACTTTGGTACGTTTCATATTTGCCAGGGGCTCCAAGGCGCCCCACAATACGGCAACAAAGTTCGAACACTCTTTATAGTATAGTTCGGCACCCCGAATTTAGCATTATATGCATTGGCTCCGAATCATGTCTTTGGTCAATAGTTGGGTTGCCCGGCTCCTGTGCTTGCTACCTTACGTTCCGCTATATCGGCTAAGGTAGTAAAGGGAGAACTACTGCGATTGTGCCCTGGTTTATCCAAAGGAGCACCTCAGTAGAGAAAGCCGAAAACTGACTGTCATGATGTGGCGAGAGCCGGTCAGCTGTTCGGAGGTTACAAATCGTTGGAGATTTCTCCCGCATTACGCGAAGGATCGGTACTTCCCGATCAGACGCTCATAGCACTCTGGTTCGAAAACTAGGGGCTGCGCCTATGTTTTATTGTAAAACTCCTATGGCTAAGTGAGGGCGTTTAAGCCGCATAGTCTGATTGCCTGGTTCGTTGCGCTAAACAACTCCTTCAAGGACCATACAATTGGATCAAGATTGTTTAGATTCCATCCCGAACACCCCCGTACTACCTACATGGGGGCAGAAGCCGACGACTGGCCAACCCTCAGATTCCATACAACACGGCCGCACAGGAGGAAAAAATTAAAACATAACAAAAATTATATTACAAACTGACTTTGTTTCATCATACAAGGCAAAGACAACACGAATGTATTCATTCGAAAAAAATGTCCTGCCCACACTGCGTTGCCACAATGAGAGACCCTTCTAGGACATCCGCAAAATAGCGCTCGGGTGTGCGGTGCTCCTTGCCCTCTGGCGGCCCCCTGGCCAGCTCGACGGCGTTCATCTTCGCCCACCACATCTTGCAATGAGCGAAGGCCATACGAGCACCTTCAATACAGGACGATCGCTTGACGATATCCAACCGAGGACAGGCATTCACCATCGGCCTCACGAGTCCGAAGTAGCTGCCGGGCATAGCTTCAGCTGGCCATAGCCGGATTATCAAATCCTTCATGGCTAGTTCGACCACCCTATGCAGCTCCACCAACTATTTCAGCTGATCGGTGAAGGGGACGGGATGCTCTGGCACAAGATATTGCGACCAGAATAGCTTCTCCGTGGGACGCCCTTCCTCGGCTCGAAAGAACTCCGCGGCGTCGGAGACACTTCGTGGCAGATCAGCAAAAGCCCATGGAGAACTCCGAATTCGGGTTAGTAAAAGATACTTCCTCTTCGCATATTTGCTTTGCATACTGAATGCCTTACCCGCCACAATCTTCCTCGCCTCCTGGATTTCTTGGAGGGCGCCCTGGGCCTCGGTCTGGGCCGTCTCCGCCCTTTGCCGAGCCTTGGAGAGTTCGACCTCTTTAGCCGACGCGTCACACTCCAAGGTCTCACACTTCTTCACCGCGTCGTGGAGCTCTTGTTGGACCTCGTTGACCCGGGCCTTGAGCTTCTTACAGGCAGCCTGCTCCTTGACAGCCTTCCCCTTGGCTTCGCCCAGGGCCCTTTTCAGGGCCTCGACCTCGGTCGTCGCTCCTATACATATCATGACACTTCGGTCAATATATATTTTACTCTTTTCGAATATTTCCCGGGTTATCACATACCTTGATTCTCCTGGAGCTGCCTCCTCACCTGGCCGAGCTCCTCCTCGGCCTGCTACAGCCTCCGCTTCAGATCGGAGACTTCGGCAACACGTGAGGCCACGGCCAGCAGCGACGCCTGCATATTCATTCCAGAAAAATTTAGTTAGTTTCCTGCAATAAAAGGATTGATCCTGTGTCCGGCCTTTCTTTCCGAACACCGGACAGTGTCTCAGGGGCTACTGTCTATATTGGGATTTTCTCCTTTTGCGTCGCTTACCTCAAAACCTGTCAGCAGGTTGCTGCAGGCTTCGGTTAGTCCGCTCTTAACGGACTGAACCCTTTCAATCACCGTGCTCATAAGAACACGGTGCTCATCCGCAATGGAAGCGCCTCGTAGCGCTTCCAACAGATCATATGGTGTCCCTGGTTGGACAGGGGTCACCGGTGGAATAGGCATACCCCCTTCTTTCGAAGGAGGTTGTGTGTCGGATTCTGGAGCCGTATCAGTCTCTGGAATCAAGTCTGGTTGAGGGCCGAACTGAGTACGGCCCTCCTCCCCAGTCTCCCGGGGGATTGGTTCCCCCTGGTGTTCGGCGACAGGGGCTTCGCCTTCAGGTGCCTCTTGATCCTCTCCCCGACCTGGGAAGGTCTGTTGGGAGAGCACCTCATCATCTCCTTTGGCCTTGGGAGAGTAGGCGGCCGGCGGTGTCTCGCTGGCCATCTCCTTTGAGTCCAACGAACCTCTTGATGAGGATCGCTGGGAGCTGTTGTGGGCTGGACTGCAATAGCATAATTAACCATGTCAATACATTGAAATAGAGAGGCTGGACATACGGGAGGCACAGCACTTACGAAGCAGCTTGAGGCTTGCTGCGGGGGTGTCGCTCCGGACTGCTGTCAACGTCCCACGCGGATTTGTCCGCAAAAGAGCCCTTCCCCTTTTTGGGCGTCCCCGCCTCCAGGTTCGTGGAGGCTGCCCTCTTCTTCCTTCCCTCATCAGGGGGGGGGGGGTTGTCCTCCTCCTCCTCATCGTTGTCATCCTCAGCGGCGGAGGAGCAGGTCTCGTCTTCGGACATCGCGTCCGAAGCGCACTTGCGACGGGGGCCACTCCGGACCCCCTTGGCGTTCTTCTTGGCCTTCTTCTCCGACGCCTTATAGGGCGCCGGCACTAGCATCTTCGCTAAACGCGGGATGACTGGTTCTTTAGGCAGCGGAGCCGGACACTGGATCCGCTTTGCCTCTTCATCCATTCCTGAAAAAGCAATGACGGTGAAAGTTCGGATATCTTCCCTAGAGCAGACAAGTAGAGGACGTGTTGGAAACTCACCTCGCTGGCGGGGTGGTTAATGTCGTGTCCACGGTCCGAATCCATGGCTGGCGGTATCTCGTTGCCCTTGAAGAGCAATTTCCAGGCATCTTCGTGAGTGGTCTCGAAGAGCCTCTTCAGGGTATGGTGCTTCTTCGGATTGAACTTCCATAGCGGGAGGCTTCGGCTTTGGCACGGGAGAATCCGGCGAACTAGCATCACCTGGATCACATCGACAAGTTTGACATTCTTGTCCACCATGCTTTGAACGCGCGTCTGCAGCGCTATCAGCTCGTCTGGCGAACACCAGTTCGGGCTCTTCTCGACCCAGGAGGTGAGTCGCATGGGAGCGCCGGAGTTAAATTCGGCGGCCGCGGCCCAGTTTGTGCCGCGGGGTTCTGTGATGTAGAACCATTGTTTCTGCCATTCCTTGACAGTCTCCATGAAAGTGCCTTTTGGCCAGGAGACATTAGCCAGCTTGCTCACCATGGCTCCCCCGCACTCCGCGTGCTGGCCGTCCACTACCTTCGGCTTCACGTTGAAGACTTTGAGCCATAGCCCGAAGTGGGGTTGGATGTGGAGGAAGGCCTCACACACGACGATGAACGTCGAGATGTTGAGGAAGGAGTTTGGGGATAGATCATGAAAGTCTATCCCGTAATAGTACATCAGCCCGCGGACGAAAGGGTGGAGTGGAAACCCTAGCCCGCAGAGGAAATGAGGGATGAATACCACCCTCTCGTTGGCTTCGGCGTGGGGACGACTTGCCCCTGAGTTGGAAGACGGTGGGCGATTTCCTTCGCCAAGTACCCAGCCGCCTGAAGCTCAGTAATGTCCTTCTCCTTGACGGAGGAGACCATCCATTTGCCTTGGCCTCCAGATCCGGACATGGTCAGATGCTTGCCGGAGATGTAGAAAGGTGGGGACTTGGGTGCTGGAGCTCAAGGATGGAAGGGGAGAGGAAGGAGAAGGCGTGAGTAGACAAGGGCGAATTCTTATCCCCTTACAAAGCCAGTGAATATTGAACGCCTTCCCATTCGCCTCAAAACTCGCCTATTCCCAAGGGCTGTGTAAACGGCACGGTTGGGTTACCCATACCTGTATTGATGAGAATCCCACAATAAAGGGACACGATCTCTGCTCCGACAAGACGTGCCAATGACAACCGTGTCTCGAAACGTGGAGTGGCAGACACAAAACGGTTACAAATTATGACCAGGTGGACGTGATGTCGTGTTGTAAAAAGTTATCAGCGGATTGGACTCATGGAGTATTATATTCTCTCTGCAGTTCTATATGGTGTGTGTGTTACAGGTCCGGATACAATCGTCACATCTGGAGACTATCTTGGAGTTTGGAAAGAAGGGAACCCGCCTTGCAATGCCGAAGACAAATCTGCGCGCCGGACTCCTCGTCATTGAAGCCAGGTCCACGGGCTACAGAGGGAGTCCTGGACTAAGGGGTCCTCGGGCGTCCGGCCTGTTAGCCATGGGCCGGACTGATGGGCTGTGAAGATACGAAGACCGAAGACTACACCCGTGTCCGGATGGGACTCTCCTTGGCATGGAAGGCAAGCTTGGCGACCAAATATGTAGATTCTTTTCCTTTGTAACCGACCTTGTGTAACCCTAGATCCTCCCGGTGCCTATATAAACCGGAGGACTTAGTCCGGAAAGGGGAGATACACATTACCATAGTCATACAGGCTAGACTTCTAGGGTTTAGCCATTACGATCTCGTGGTAGATGA
The DNA here is from genome assembly GCF_018294505.1 of Triticum aestivum. NCBI lineage: Eukaryota > Viridiplantae > Streptophyta > Magnoliopsida > Poales > Poaceae > Triticum > Triticum aestivum. The sequence continues at coordinate 390,038,702 of NC_057814.1, read as the reverse complement.
ACTCTTGTAATACGCATATCCATCAAGATCAATCAAGCAGGAAGCAGGGTATTACCTCCATAGAGAGGGACCGAACCTGGGTAAATATCGTGTCCCCTGTCTCCTGTTACCATCGACCTTAGACGCATAGTTCGGGACCCCCTACCCGAGATCCGCCGGTTTTGACACCGACACCGCCCCCCCGTACCTTCCTCCTTCCTCCCCCTTCCTTCCTCTCCAAGTCCAACTAGGGAAGGGGGGGAATCCTACTCCCGGTGGGAGTAGGACTCCTCCAGGGCGCGTCATAGAGGGTCGGCCCTCCCCCCTCCTCCACTCCTTTATATATGGGGGAGGGGGCACCCCATAGACACACAAGTTAACATTGTCTTAGCCGTGTGCGGTGCCCCCCTCCACCATAATCCACCTCGGTCATACCGTTGCAGTGCTTAGGCGAAGCCCTGCGTCGGTAACTTCATCATCACCGTCATCACGCCGTCGTGCTGACGAAGCTCTCCCTTGACACTCAGCTGGACCGAGAGTTCGGGGGACGTCACCGAGCTGAACGTGTGCAGATCGCGGAGGTGCCGTACTTTCAGTACTAGGATCGGTCGGATCGTGAAGACGTACGACTACATCAACCGCGTTGTCATAACGCTTCCGCTTTCGGTCTATGAGGGTACGTAGACAACACTCTCCCCTCTCGTTGCTTTGCATCACCTAGATGGTTCTTGCGTGTGCGTAGGAAATTTTTGGAAATTACCGCGTTCCCCAATAGTGGCATCCGAGCCAGGTCTATGCGTAGATGTTATATGCATGAGTAGAACACAAAGAGTTGTGGGAGATAATAGTCATACTGCTTACCAGCATGTCATTGATTCGGCGGTATTGTTGGATGAAGCGGCCCGGACCAACATTACGCGTACGCTTACGCGAGACTGGTTCTACCGACGTGCTTCGCACATAGGTGGCTGTCGGGTGTCAGTTTCTCCAACTTTAGTTGAATCGAGTGTGGCTACGCCCGGTCCTTGTTGAAGGTTAAAACAACACACTTGACGAAAAATTGTTGTGGTTTTGATGCGTACGTAAGAACGGTTCTTGCTCAGCCCGTAGCAGCCACGTAAAACTTGCAACAACAAAGTAGAGGACGTCTAACTTGTTTTTGCAGGGCATGTTGTGATGTGATACGGTCAAGACATGATGCTATATTTTATTGTATGAGATGATCATGTTTTGTAACAGAGTTATCGGCAACCGGCAGGAGCCATATGGTTGTCGCTTTATTGTATGAAATGCAATCGCCATGTAATTGCTTTACTTTATCACTAAGCAGTAGCGATAGTCGTAGAAGCAATAGTTAGCGAGAGGGCAACGATGCTTCGATGGAGATCAAGGTGTCAAGCCGGTGACGATGGTGATCATGACGGTGCTTTGGAGATGGAGATCAAAGGCACAAGATGATGATGGCCATATCATATCACTTATATTGATTGCATGTGATGTTTATCCTTTATGCATCTTATTTTGCTTAGTTCGGCGGTAGCATTATAAGATGATCTCTCACTAAATTTCAAGGTACAAGTGTTCTCCCTGAGTATGCACCGTTGCGAAAGTTCGTCGTGCCGAGACACCACGTGATGATCGGGTGTGATAAGCTCTACGTTCACATACAATGGGTGCAAGCCAGTTTTGCACACGCAAAATACTCAGGTTAAACTTGACGAGCCTAGCATATGCAAACATGGCCTCGGAACACTGAGACCGAAAGGTCGAGCGTGAATCATATAGTAGATATGATCAACATAGTGATGTTCACCATTGAAAACTACTCCATCTCACGTGATGATCGCACATGGTTTAGTTGATTTGTATTACGTGATCACTTTGATGATTATAGGGATGTCCATCTAAGTGGGAGTTCTTAAGTAATATGATTAATTGAACTTTAATTTATCATGAACTTAGTACCTGATAGTATTTTGCATGTCTATGTTGTTGTAGATAGATGGCCCGTGTTGTTGTTCCGTTGAATTTTAATGCGTTCCGAGAGAAAGCTAAGTTGAAAGATGATGGTAGCAACTACACGGACTGGGTCCGTAACTTGAGGATTATCCTCATTGCTGCATAGAAGAATTACGTCCTGGAAGCACCGCTAGGTGCCAAACCCACTTCAGGAGCAACGCCAGATGTTATGAACGTCTGGCAAAGCAAAGCTGATGACTACTCGATAGTTGAGTGTGCCATGCTTTACGGCTTAGAACCGAGACTTCAACGACGTTTTGAACATCATGGAGCATATGAGATGTTCCAGGAGTTGAAGTGAATATTTCAAGCAAATGCCCGGATTGAGGGATATGAAGTCTCAATAAGTTCTATAGCTGCAAGATGGAGGAGAATAGTTCTCTCAGTGAGCATATACTCAAAATGTCTGGGTATAACAATCACTTGATTCAACTGGGAGTTAATCTTCCTGATGATAGTGTCATTGACATAATTCTTCAATCACTGCCACCAAGCTACAAGAGCTTCATGATGAACTATAATATGCAAGGGATGGATAAGACAATTCCCGAGCTCTTCGCAATGCTAAAGGATGCAGAGGTAGAAATCAAGAAAGAGCATCAAGTGTTGATGGTCAACAAGACCACCAGTTTCAAGAAAAAGGGTAAAGGGAAGAAGGGGAACTTCAAGAAGAACGGCAAGCAAGTTGTTGCTCAAGTGAAGAAGCCCAAGTCTAGACCTAAGCCTGAGACTGAGTGCTTCTACTGCAAAGGGACTGGTCACTGGAAGCGGAACTGCCCCAAGTATTTGGCGGATAAGAAGGATGGCAAGGTGAACAATGGTATATGTGATATACATGTTATTGATGTGTACCTTACTAATGCTCGCAGTAGTGCGTGGGTATTTGATACTGGTTCTGTTGCTAATATTTGCAACTCGAAACAGGGACTACGGATTAAGCGAAGATTGGCTAAGGACGAGGTGACAATGCGCGTGGGAAATGGTTCCAAAGTCGATGTGATCGCCGTCGGCATGCTACCTCTACATCTACCTTCGGGATTAATTTTAGACCAGAATAATTGTTATTTGGTGCCAGCGTTTAGCATGAACCTTATATCTGGATCTTGTTTGATGCGAGACGGTCATTCATTTAAATCTGAGAATAATGGTTGTTCTATTTGTATGAGTAATATCTTTTATGGTCATGCAACCTTGAAGAGTGGTCTATTTTTGTTGAATCTCGATAGCAGTGACACACATATTCATAATATTGAAGCCAAAAGATGCAGAGTTAATAATGATAGTGCAACTTATTTGTGGCACTGCCGTTTGGGTCATATTGGTGTAAAGCACATGAAGAAACTCCATCCTGATGGACTTTTGGAATCACTTGGTACTTGCGAACCATGCCTCATGGGCAAGATGACTAAAACTTCGTTCTCCGGAATAATGGAGCAAGCAACAGATTTGTTGGAAATCATACATACTGATGTATGTGGTCCGGTGAATATTGAGGCTCGCGGCGGGTATCATTATTTTCTCACCTTCACAGATGATTTGAGCAGATATGGGTATATCTACTTGATGAAACATAAGTCTGAAACATTTGAAAAGTTCAAAGAATTTCAAAGTGAAGTGGAAAATCATCGTAACAAGAAAATAAAGTTTCTACGATCTGATCGTGGAGGAGAATATTTGAGTTACAAGTTTGGTCTTCATTTGAAACAATGCGGAATAGTTTCGCAACTCACGCCACCCGGAACACCACAACGTAATGGTGTGTCCGAACGTCGTAACCGCACTTTATTAGATATGGTGCGATCTATGATGTCTCTTACTGATTTACCGCTATCGTTTTGGGGTTATGCTTTAGAGACGGCTGCATTCACGTTAAATAAGGCACCATCTAAATCCGTTGAGACGACACCTTATGAACTGTGGTTTGGCAAGAAACCCAAGTTGTCGTTTCTTAAAGTTTGGGGGTGCGATGCTTATGTGAAAAAGCTTCAACCTGATAAGCTCGAACCCAAATCGGAGAAATGTGTCTTCATAGGATACCCAAAGGAGACTGTTGGGTACACCTTCTATCACAGATCCGAAGGCAAGACATTCGTTGCTAAGAATGGATCCTTTCTAGAGAAGGAGTTTCTCTCGAAAGAAGTGAGTGGGAGGAAAGTAGAACTTCATGAGGTAACTGTACCTACTCTCTTATTGGAAAGTAGTTCATCACAGAAATCAGTTCCTGTGACTCCTACACCAATTAGTGAGGAAGCTAATGATGATGATCATATAACTTCAGATCAAGTTACTACTGAACCTCGTAGGTCAACCAGAGTAAGATCCGCACGAGAGTGGTACGGTAATCCTGTTCTGGAGGTCATGTTACTTGACCATGACGAACCTACGAACTATGCGGAAGCCATGATGAGCCCAGATTCCGCAAAATGGCTTGAGGCCATGAAATCTGGGATGGGATCCATGTATGAGAACAAAGTGTGGACTTTGGTTGACTTGCCCAATGATCGGCAAGCCATCGAGAATAAATGGATCTTCAAGAAGAAGACTGACGCTGATGGTAATGTTACTGTCTACAAAGCTCGACTTGTTGCGAAAGGTTTTCGACAAGTTCAAGGAGTTGACTACGATGAGACATTCTCACCCGTAGCGATGCTCAAGTCCACCCGAATCATGTTAGCAATTGCTGCATTTTATGATTATGCAACCTGAAGGTTTTATCAATCCAAAGGATGCTAACAAAGTGTGCAAGCTCCAGCGATCCATTTATGGACTGGTGCAAGACCTCGGTGAAGCTGCTTATATATTGGGCATCAAGATCTATAGAGATAGATCAAGATGCTTAATTGGACTTTCACAAAGCACATACCTTGATAAAGTCTTGAAGAAGTTCAAAATGGATCAAGCAAAGAAAGGGTTCTTGCCTGTGTTACAAGGTGTGAAGTTGAGTCAGACTCAATGCCCGACCACTGCAGAAGATAGAGAGAAAATGAAAGTCATTCCCTATGCTTCAGCCATAGGTTCTATCATGTATGCAATGTTGTGTACCAGACCTGATGTGTGCCTTTCTATTAGTTTAGTAGGGAGGTACCAAAGTAATCCAGGAGTGGATCACTAGACAGCGGTCAAGAACATCCTGAAATACCTGAAACAAACTAAGGATATGTTTCTCGTTTATGGAGGTGACAAAGAGCTCGTCGTAAATGGTTACGTCGATGCAAGTTTTGACACTGATCCGGATGACTCTAAGTCACAAACTGGATACATGTTTATATTGAACGGTGGAGCTGCCAGTTGATGAAGTTCTAAGCAAAGCGTCGTGGCGGGATCTACGTGTGAAGCGGAGTACATAGCTGCTTCAGAAGCAGCAAATGAAGGAGTCTGGATGAAGGAGTTCATATCCGATCTAGGTGTCATACCTAGTGCATCGGGTCCAATGAAAATCTTTTGTGACAATACTGGTGCAATTGCCTTGGCAAAGGAATCCAGATTTCATAAGAGAACCAAGCACATCAAGAGACGCTTCAATTCCATCCGCGATCAAGTCAAGGAGGGAGACATAGAGATTTGCAAGATACATACGGATCTGAATGTTGCAGACCCGTTGACTAAGCCTCTCTCACGAGCAAAACATGATCAGCACCAAGACTCCATGGGTGTTAGAATCATTACTGTGTAATCTAGATTATTGACTCTAGTGCAAGTGGGAGACTGAAGGAAATATGCCCTAGAGGCAATAATAAAGTCGTTATTTATATTTCCTTATATCATGATAAATGTTTATTATTCATGCTAGAATTGTATTAACCGGAAACTTAGTACATGTGTGAATACATAGACAAACAGAGTGTCACTAGTATGCCTCTACTTGACTAGCTCGTTGAATCAAAGATGGTTAAGTTTCCTAGCCATAGACACGAGTTGTCATTTGATTAACGGGATCACATCATTGCAGAATGATGTGATTGACTTGACCCATTCCGTTAGCCTAGCACTTGATCATTTAGTTTATTTGCTATTGCTTTCTTCATGACTTATACATGTTCCTATGACTATGAGATTATGCAACTCCCGAATACCGAAGGAACAATTAGTTTGCTACCAAACGTAACAACATAACTGGGTGATTATAAAGGTGCTCTACAGGTGTCTCCGGTGGTGTTTTTTGAGTTGGCATAGATCGAGATTAGGATTTGTCACTCCGATTGTCGGAGAGGTATCTCTGGGCCCTCTCGTAATGCACATCACTATAAGCCTTGCAAGCAATGTGATTAATGAGTTAGTTGCGGGATGATGCATTACGGAACGAGTAAAGAGACTTGCCGGTAACGAGATTGAACTAGGTATTGAGACAACGACGATCGAATCTCGGGCAAGTAACATACCGATGACAAAGGGAACAACGTATGTTGTTATGCGGTTTGACCGATAAAGATCTTCGTAGAATACGTGGGAGCCAATATGAACATCCAGGTTCCGCTATTGGTTATTGACCGGAGACGTGTCTCGGTCATGTCTACATAGTTCTCGAACCCGTAGGGTCCGCACGCTTAATGTTCGGTGACGATCGGTATTATGAGTTTATGTGTTTTAATGTACCGAAGGTAGTTCGGAGTCCAGGATATGATCACGGACATGACGAGGAGTCTCGAAATGGTCGAGACATAAAGATCGATATATTGGATGACTATGTTTGGACATCGGAATGGTTCCGGGTGAGTTCGGGCATTTACCGGAGTACCGGGAGGTTACCGGAACCCCCCGGGAAGTATATGGGCCTTATTAGGCCATAGTGGGAGAGAGAGGAGAAGGGAGCCTAGGAGGCGGCGCCCCCCAAGCCCAATCTGAATTGAGTGGGGGGCCGGCCCCCCCTTTCCTTCCTCCTTCCTCCCCCTTCGTTCCTCTTCTAGTCCAACAAGGGAAGGGGGGAATCCTACTCCCGGTGGGAGTAGGACTCCTCCAGGGCGCACAATAGAGGGCCGTCCCTCCCCCCTCCACCACTCCTTTATATACGGGGGAGGGGGCACCCCATAGACAAACAAGTTAACATTGTCTTAGCCGTGTGCGGTGCCCCCTCCACCATAATCCACCTCGGTCATACCGTTGCAGTGCTTAGGCGAAGCCCTGCGCCAGTAACTTCGTCATCACCGTCATCACGCCGTCGTGCTGACGAAGCTCTCCCTAGACACTCAGCTGGATCGAGAGTTCGTGGGACGTCATCGAGCTGAACGTGTGCAGATCGTGGAGGTGTCGTACTTTCGGTACTAGGATCGGTCGGATCGTGAAGACGTACGACTACATCAACCGTGTTGTCATAACGCTTCCGCTTTCGGTCTACGAGGGTACGTAGACAACACTCTCCCCTCTTGTTGCTATGAATCACCTAGATGGTTCTTGTGTGTGCGTAGGATTTTTTTTGAAATTACATCGTTCCCCAACAGTAATCATCCACCATATCTGCAATATTATCCTGCCGAGTGTACATCGCCCCATTATGTTGCATAGCAGTGATCACATTCTTGCATTGCCTATGCCGGGCCTGAAGGAAATATGCCCTAGAGGCAATAATAAAGTTGTTATTTATATTTCCTTATACCATGATAAATGTTTATTATTCATGCTAGAATTGTATTAACCGGAAACTTAATACCTGTGTGAATACATAGACAAACAGAGTGTCACTGGTATGCCTCTACTTTGACTAGCTCGTTAATCAAAGATGGTTAAGTTTCCTAGCCATATACATGTGTTGTCATTTGATTAACGGGATCACATCATTAGAGAATGATGTGATTGACTTGACCCATCCGTTAGCTTAGCATGATGATCGTTTAGTTTGTTGCTATTGCTTTCTTCATGACTTATACATGTTCCTATGACTATGAGATTATGCAACTCCCGAATACCGGAGGAACACTTAGTGTGCTATCAAACGTCACAACGTAACTGGGTGATTATAAAGATGCTCTATAGATGTCTCCGATGGTGTTTGTTGGGTTGGCATAGATCGAGATTAGGATTTGACACTCCGTGTTTCGGAGAGGTATCTCTGGGCCCTCTCGGTAATGCACATCAATATAAGCCTTGCAAGCAATGTGACTAATGAGTTAGTTGCGGGATGATGCATTATGGAACAAGTAAAGAGACTTGCTGGTAACGAGATTGAACTAGGTATTGAGATACCGACGATCGAATCTCGGGCAAGTAGCATACTGATGACAAAGGGAACAACGTATGTTGTTATGCGGTTTGACCGATAAAGATCTTCGTAGAATATGTAGGAACCAATATGAGCATCTAGGTTCCGCTATTGGTTATTGACCGGAAGTGAGTCTCGGTCATGTCTACATAGTTCTCGAACCCGTAGGGTCCGCACGCTTAACGTTCGATGACGATCGGTATTATGAGTTTATGTGTTTTGATGTACCGAAGGTTGTTTGGAGTCCCGAATGTGATCAAGGACATGACGAGGAGTCTTGAAATGGTCGAGACATAAAGATTGATATATTGGACCATGTTATTCGGACACCGGAAGTGTTCCGGGAGGTTTCGGATAAAACCGGAGTGCTGGAGGGTTACCGGAACCCCCCCGGGAAGTTATTGGGCCCTTAGTGGGATTTAGGGGAGAGAGAGGGCAGCAGCCAGGAGGTGGTGCGCCCCCCCTGTCGGTGTCAAAACCGGCGGATATCGGGTAGGGGGTCCCGAACTGTGTGTCTAAGGTTGATGGTAAAAGGAGACGGGGGACACGATGTTTACCCAGGTTCGGGCCCTCTTGATGGAGGTAATACCCTACTTCCTGCTTGATTGATCTTGATGAATTCGAGGATTACAAGAGTTGATCTACCACGAGATCGTAATGGCTAAACCCCATAAGTCTAGCCTGTATAGTTATGATTGCCTCTACGGACTAAACCCTCAGGTTTTTATAGACACCGGAGGGGCCTAGGGTTGTACAGAGTCGGTTTACAGAGGAAGGAATCTTCATATACGAACGCCAAGCTTGCCTCCCACGCAAAGGAGAGTCCCATCCGAACACGGGAGGAAGTCTTCTATCTTGTATCTTCATGGCCCGTCAGTCCGGCCCACGTCACAAGGCCGGCGCCCGAGGACCCCCAAATCGAGGACTCCCTCAGTAGCCCCCGAACCAGGCTTCAATGACGATGTGTCCAGCGCGCTGATAGTCTTCGGCATTGCAAGGCGGGTTTTTCCTCCGCATACTTCAAAGCGTCTGATCTGAAAATTTATACTCGGCTTTCCATTTAATGTCGTACCTCTTGGCTTCTGCGCCTCCATTGCTTCGGCTTCCACGTGTCGAGTGAACACGAAAGGTCAGAGTATTTTTTGCACATAACACCCTGGCCATGTAAGAAAGGCGTATATTTAAGTGGATTGGATCTCAGATGCCATCTCACACCAGGCGAAAAATCCTCAGAGCTCGCTAGGAGAAACCATTCCAGCATGGCTAGCGTTCCCAATTCTTCCTGCCGCCCCCATGGCTCCGAAATAGGCGATTGGGAGAAATGTTCAGTATCCCACGACCAGCTGAGCAAGCTTCAAACGCAGGGATTCCTTCCCCCCACGGATCTAGTCCCCATCCGGGCAGGATTAACCTCCTTTACAGGCGGAGCCCTGACGGAAAATTTCCCTAATCCAACTAGGGGGAGCGAGTGTGTTTCATATCCTTCTTAATAAGAGGCGTCGGGTTTCCAATCCACCCTTTCCTCCGAGGTCTCCTGGAGTACTATGGCCTCCAACTACACAACTTCACTCCGGCCTCCATCCTGCATATCGCGGGTTTTGTCGCTCTTTGCGAGCTATTCCTGGGCTGCGAGGCCCACTTTGATTTGTGGAGGAAACTTTTTTGCCTCCAAACCTATTTATTTACAAGTTCCACATGGGTCTGGTCAGGAAGACTCGGAATCATTCTCACGGCCACCCCACACGGGAGCGGCTTAGCGGCTCTTTCTAAAAGGCGTGAATGCAAATAAAAAACATCCCCTGGATAATTACCCAAAATTGATCCGTATTCGAGGTGGGCGGCGCTGAGATATGGCGCATAGCCGGGACCGGATACTTGTCCGGCACGCCGAAGAAGGCATCCGAAGAGTGGCCCTCAGAGTGGTTTTATATTGAAGATGTCGTTCTCCCCGACCCAGTCCGAATGGGCCTTCCCAAATTTTCCAGCGCTCCATTGAGGAAACGCCACAACTGGCGTCCTCGGAGCCTTGAGGAGGAAGACAGCGAAGAAGTCCGGCAATTGATGGGTAAGATAAGGACACTTGCCCAGTCCGGATTATCAATAATCGAGGTAATGGCAACTTCCATAGCGCGAGGTGTTCAGCCGCTCCAATTCAGGGGGCTCCCTATGTGGCACTATAATGGGAAGATGATGCCTCACGCTGCGGACGAAAGGGTCCGGATTCCCCCACTACCCTGGCCACAATATTGGCCGATCTGTATAAAGGGGAGAAAGAGGAATTCACTCGTCTTACGTGCCGAGAGGGATTTTCCATGTACAATCCTCCTAGCTGGGTGAGTTTTAATCCCACCACTTTATTCAATCCTCTCCCCGAGTCATGTTTAACTGACATTAACCCGTCCGTTAATAGGAATGGTGGAGGGTTACCGCGGGGATCCATAGCCCCGCTCCACAGCCGGAGAACCATAACCGGGACCTCGATCCCGGATTCGAAGAAGATCCGGACATATTTGTAGATCTCAAAGAGGGAGTCTTCTACCAGGCAAGCTATGATGGCACAGAAGTGGCCATCACGGCCGATTATCCCGGCCTCCTTCCTGCTTCATATGTAAGTAACCAGGAGACATTTCCTCCGAGGGAGTTTCCTTATTATGCCTCACCCGCCGCACTGCCTTGTGCTCCAAAGGGAGGCGCTCGATGCGTCATATTACACCAGAGGTGTCTCAGAAGAGAGCGGCGTCTGCGTCGAGCGAGTCTTTGAAGAGAAAGGCAAATGACAACACGGTCAAACCTTCATCAAAGAGGTATGGCTTTAAATATGCCCTATGACAGTCACGTCGAAACATGTCATTGTCGGCTGTGTTTTATCAGGAAGAGCATTCGTCGGATCGTGTCCGAGGGGCCTGCCAGACGCGCCCCCACCAATCAGGTTCCAGACCCTACTTCTAGGGCGGAGGCAGACACGGGAATAACACCGGATTGTCCTCCTTCAGAGGATTCGGATAATGTATCTGTCACGAACTCTGAAGTAGAGAGTGCCATGCATCATCGGCGCCGTAGGGCCGCTCTTCACGACCCCGGCTTTACTAAAGAGGCGTTCGACGCAGCTCGGGTGATGCGTACATCCGAGCTGCTCAGGATGGGCTTACCAGAGCTACTGACCAGTATTTGAAAGATATGCGGGTAAGTACGCATTGTACAGATCTAGTAATCATGTGCCAGTAGCCCCCGAGACTTGAAATAGTTGAAATAACTGATTTAAGGATCGTTGTATAATCAGGTACTCACAGAGAAGAACAACATGCTGTCTCATGAGCTGGAAAAGTGCCGGACTCAGCTAGCTGTTGTTACCGCCGAACTGGAGAAGTCCAAAGAGGCACCACCTGGTAATGTTCCCCTCCACCCAGGAAGAGTATAATCGTGTACCAGTAATATTAATATTGTTGCATTTACGATGACAGGATCAGCAGATCAACTGAAAGAGGAACTGAAGGTCGCGCAGGCGGGTAAACAACAGGCCGAAAGGCAACTGGCCGCAGGCGAACGTGTGTTGACACGAGTCAGGGAGGATAAGAACAAGCTGCAGGATTCCAACACCCTGCTGGGCGAAGAGCTGAAAGATGTACGAGACCAGCTAGCGGACGCCGTAAAGGAAAATAAGAGGCTCCGAGGCGGAAAATTCAGTATGCCTTTGAACTAACCTCCGTGTAATTCGGCAAAGAAATGAGCTGACAGATTTATGTCTGCAGGTATACTGACTGGCCATCCCGAAGAGGAAGTGTCTGGATCTCAAGGCGATCTGCTGCAAGAGCTGTCCCAAGTGCACGAGCGAGCTCGGCAAGCAATGCAGAGTGTTGCCAAGGCTTTGTGGCCATCCGCCTCCCCTCCAGGAAGTATGGGAGAGCTTGTAAAGCTATTCCAGGGAGCTCGGTGCCGCTTTCGATTATGGAAGATATCGTCTTGCCGAGAAGGTGCGCGAGAGGCCTGGGCCATGGTGAAAATGCGGTACACCAAGCTTGATCCGAATCATATGGCCCGGGTCGGACCTCGGGGGTTAGATGGAGAAGAAATTCCAGTTAGTTTGGTATATGACCAAGTAAAGATAGCCGCCAAGTTTTCCCAACAGGATTGTAAGCTAGACAGCCTGTTAGACGGTATAGAGGAAGAAGTTTTTTAGTCCAAGTGACTATGTACTTTAGTTGACAAATTGTCCCTAGCCGGATTGTAAAATGATTGTCATGGCAGACCTTTTCGCTTCGACCTCTGGACCCAAAGGTGCGGAGTGTTTCCGAATACCGGAACGGCAATATAGACCGGGGTATGCGTGGAAACCAGGCGTAGGGGTCATAGTTGCTTGAACAAACAAGTTGTATCCGGCTAGCTATGTTATATTACTTGTTGATTTGTAAGAAACATCTTCTAGGGAGAATAGTTCCATTAAGGGTTCCTTTCCCTGGGTGAACATGCGGTAGTGTGCATGCCCAAACTGTGATTGAAAAAAATCATAGTATACGTAACATCTGGGGGTTCACAGTGTAATTAGGGTATAACGTCTTTAGTCCGCCGACCGAATATTCCCTTAAGAACGCTAGCTTTCGGCTTCACCCAGTCGGAGGTACACGTCCGGATGACCCGGCTGTAACAATCGCAGAGGTGCTCCCTTTATGCCCTAGCCGAACAAAGGGAACGTAGGGCATAAGCACAGGAGCCAGGCAACCCAGCTTGGCAAAAACTTAAGTCATAATGGTGCATATAATGGCGAAGAAAAGGTACATATGAGGAAAGGACACATATGTGGTGAGCTTGATGCTCGGAAAAATAATAATAAGCTTCTGTAAAAGAAGCCCCCAGGTATTATGAGCGTATACATTTAAGGATGTGTACGTCATAGGTGTGCGGTTTGGCCGCACAAGAGCTATAGAGCAGAGAAAAGATAAAGAGAGAAAAAATGGAAACAAAGGGAGAAGAAGACGAACAAAGAGTACGGCTCTAGGCGTAGAATCTTCGGAGTCTGGCGGCGTTCCACGGGTTCGGCTCTAAGCGATTGTCCGATGCATCACGCAGCGGTATGCTCCTCCAGTGAGAACTTCATCTATGATGAAGGGACCCTCCCACTTGGGCTTGAGTTTGTCCTTTTTCTTTTCTGGCAAGCGTAGAACGAGTTCACCAACATTATAAGTCTTGGCCCGCACTTCTCTGCTTTGGTATCTGCGAGCCTGTTGTTGATAGAATGCAGAACGGGCTTTTGCAACGTCGCGCTCCTCCTCCAGGGCATCTAGACTGTCCTGCCGATCAAGCTCGGCCTCTCTCTCTTCATACATGCGCACTCGAGGTGAGTCAGGAATGATGTCGTAGGGCAAAACGACCTCTGCACCGTACACCATGAAGAATGGTGTGTATCCGGTAGTGCGATTGGGCATGGTCCGCAGCCCCCAGAGTACGGAGTCGAGCTCCTCAACCCAGTGCTTGTCTGATTCTTTCAAAGACCGCACTAGTCTAAGATTAATGCCGTTCATGATAAGACCATTAGCTCGTTCGACTTGACCGTTTGTTTGTGGGTGATAGACAGAGGCGTAATCGAGCTTAATGCCCAGGTTAGCACACCAGGTTTTCACTTCATCGGCTGTAAAATTGGAGCCGTTATCGGTGATGATGCTGTGTGGGACACCATAACGGTGCACGACACCGGATATAAAGTCTATCACTGGTCTGGCTTCGACCGTTTTAACTGGCTTGGCCTCTATCCACTTAGTGAATTTATCTACCATGACCAGCAGATTTTTTTTTCTTATGGCTTCCTCCTTTAAGGGGACCGACCATATCAAGCCCCCAGACCGCGAAAGGCCAAGTAATGGGGATTGTTTGTAGAGCGGTATGCGGCATATGGCTTTGGTTGGCGAAAAGCTGGCATCCGACACAGCGTTGGACAAGGTCCTGTGCATCTGCTTGGGTCGTCGGCCAAAAGAAACATGTATGGAAGGCTTTACTTACAAGTGCCCGAGCCACGGCGTGGTGACCGCTGAGACCAGCATGGATTTTGGCCAGAAGCTGTCGTCCCTCTTCTACGGAGATACATCTTTGAAGGACTCCGGTAGCGCTTTTTCTTGTAGAGCTCTCCGTCATGGACCTTGTAGGCTTTTGAGCGCCGAACAATGCAACGAGCCTCATTCTGATCCTCAGGGAGCTCTCGCCTATTAAGGTAGGCCAAGAAGGGTTCGGTCCATGGGGCAATTACTGCCATTATTAGATGGGTTGATGGTGTTATGTTGGTGGCTAAGCCCCCCGATGATATCGGTATTGTGTTCGGAATCTGGGGGTATAATCGGATCCGGACTGGTGTTGTTGCTCTCATCCTGCCACACCACGGACGGCTTGAAAAGCCTTTCTAGAAAGATTTTAGGCGGAACGGGGTCACGCTTGGCGCCCATGCGAGTAAGGACATCCGCCGCTTGATTACTTTCTCGAGCCACATGATGAAACTCGAGTCCCTCGAACCAAGCTGATATTTTGAGTATGGCGTTACGATAGGCTGCCATCTTCGGATCTTTGGCGTCAAAGTCTCTGTTTATTTGGGATATTGCGAGATTTGAATCCCCGCGCACCTCCAAGCATTGTATGCCCATGGAGGCAGCCATCCGAAGACCGTGCAATAAGGCCTCGTATTCGGCTGCATTGTTGGAGTCTGTGTATAATATTTGGAATACGTACTGGACTGTGTCTCCAGTGGGGGACGTTAAGACAACGCTCGCTCCTAAGCCGGCCAGCATTTTAGAGCCATCGAAGTGCATGACCCAGTTGGAATATGTATCGTACTCTTTAGGGAGTTCGGCCTCTGTCCATTCGGCGACGAAGTCGGCCAATACTTGGGATTTAATGGCTCGACGTCGTTTGTATGTTATGTCAAATGGCAGGAGCTCAATGGCCCACTTGGCAATCCGGCCTGTAGCGTCGCAGTTGTTGATTATGTCGTTGAGTGGGACTTCGGAAGCCACCGTGATTGAGCACTCTTGGAAGTAGTGTCGTAGCTTCCAGGATGCCATGAAGACCGCATATGCTATCTTTTGGTAATGAGGGTACCGTGATTTGCATGGTGTGAGGACAATGGATACGTAGTATACCAATTTCTGAAGTGGGAATTTGTGTCCGTCCTCCTCTCGCTCAATGACGAGCACCGCGCTCACCACCTGGTGTGTTGCAGAGATGTATAATAACATCGGTTCGCCGATGTTTGGCGCGGCCAAGATTGGGTTGCTCGCTAAAAGAGCCTTTATTTCTTCCATTCTGGCCGTTGCCGCATCCGTCCACTCGAAGTGGTCGGTGCGTCGGAGAAGGCGATAAAGTGGCAATGCTTTTTCTCCTAGTCTGGAGATAAAGCGGCTTAAAGCTGCCATGCATCCGGCTAGTTTTTGGACCTGTTTGAGGTATGTTGGTGTAACCAATTGTGACAAAGCTCGGATTTTGGCTGGATTTGCCTCAATTCCTCTATTGGAAACGATGAAGCCCAACAGTTTTCCAGCGGGAACGCCGAAAACAGACTTTTCCGGATTGAGCTTGATGTCATATGTACGGAGGTTGTCGAATGTGAGACGCAGGTCATCTATTAATGACTCGACGTGCCTAGTCTTGATGATGACGTCATCCACATATGCTTCAACTGTCTTGCCGATTTGTTTCTCCATGCATGTTTGAATCATGCGTTGGTAGGTGGCGCCGGCGTTTTTAAGCCCAAAGGGCATAGTGTTGAAGAAGAAAGGCCCGTATGGGGTAATGAATGCCGTTGCGGATTGATCGGACTCCTTCATTTTGATTTGATGGTATCCGGAGTATGCGTCGAGGAAACACAGTGAATCGTGTCCTACAGTAGCATCAATAATCTGATCGATGCGGGGGAGGGGGAAGGGATCCTTAGGGCAGGCCTTGTTGAGGTCTTTGAAATCGACGCACAGGCGCCAGGATTTATCCTTCTTTGGCACCATCACCAGATTTGCTAGCCAGTCCGGGTGTTTTATTTCTGTGATGAATCCGGCCTCGATTAACTTGGCTAGCTCCTCCCCCATAGCTTGTCGTTTGGGTTCGGAAAAGCACCGCAATGTTTGCTTGACCGGCTTATATCCCTTCAATATATTGAGGCTGTGTTCGGCCAACCTGCGTGGGATTCCTGGCATATCAGAGGGGTGCCAGGCAAATATGTCCCAGTTCTCGCGCAGGAACGCTCGTAGTGAGGTGTCGGCCGTTGGGTCCAGCTGCGCCCCGATGGAAGTTGTCTTCTTGGGGTCCGTCAGGTGGACTTGAAATTTGACTATTTCGTCTGCTGGTTTGAAGGAGGTGGATTTGGGCCGCTTATCAAGGATTACGTCGTCCCTATCCACCGTGGAGCGTAGTGCAGTTAACTCTTCGGCCACGAGGGCCTCGGATAGTGCCTCGAGGGCCAGGGATGCGGTTTTGTTTTCGGCGCGGAGTGCTATGTCCGGATCGCTGGCGAGAGTGATAATACCGTTGGGCCCAGACATCTTGAGTTCCATATACCCGTAGTGAGGTATAGCTTGAAACCACATGAATGCATCTCGCCCCAACAGGGCGTGATATCCGCTGTTGAAAGGGGCCACCTGAAAGGTTATCTCTTCGGATCGATAGTTCTCCAGCGTGCCGAATACCACGTCGAGTGTAATTTTCCCCGCGCATCGCGCCTCCCGGCTAGGAATGATTCCTCGGAAGGTTGTATTACTTTGTTCGATGCGGCTCCTGTCTATTTCCATTTTATTGAGCGTGTCCTCGTAGATAAGGTTTAGCCCACTGCCGCCGTCCATGACCACATTAGTGAGCCGAAAGCCATCCACAATTGGATTGAGGACCAAGGCGGCTGGTGCCCGGACCGACCGGAATTTTGGTTCGTTAGTGGCATTGAAAGTTATGGCCATGTCGTTCCAGGGGTTTATTGCTGCGACTTGGCAGACTTTAGCGAGGTCGCGGAGTGTCCTCTTGCGCCGATTGTTTGAGGCGAAAGTCTCAAAGACCGTCAATACTCTGAGGTCATCGTCCTCTGGGGGGGCGTTGCTTTGAGGTGTTTTTGGTGGGGATATCCTCGCCACTCTTGGCCACCTGCCAGAGTATCCAACATGCTCTAAGGATGTGGGTTGGTATGGTATCCGGTGTTGTGTGTATTTTGCATGGCCCATCGAGCCATCCCTCCAGAACAGTTCCGCGTCCCGTAATGGGCTTAGTTTTCTTCACTATGGGGTCGGGTGACCCGCGAGGGTGCATCCTTTTTGCCCACCAGAGGGGCT
Source organism: Triticum aestivum (assembly GCF_018294505.1). Taxonomy (NCBI): domain Eukaryota; kingdom Viridiplantae; phylum Streptophyta; class Magnoliopsida; order Poales; family Poaceae; genus Triticum; species Triticum aestivum. The sequence goes on along the minus strand of NC_057814.1, from coordinate 390,021,227 downwards.
GAGTGAAGACTGGTGGTTACCAGCGAGTTGTCTGAGTTTTCCAGGCGCTTTCCATTGCGCAGTACTTCTGTACTATGGTCGCCAAGTCAGCGAAGTGTAATACGCGACGGCGGTTGATGGCGTTGAGGATTCCATTGTTCATACAATTATTGCAGAATACTGAAACCGCGTCCTCGTCGCGACAATCTTTAATCTTGTCTTTGACAAGGAGGAATCTAGCCCAAAAGTGATGGACTGTTTCCTGAGACTGCTCTCGTATGTACATGAGGTCGCATATATCTGGAGGGCCGAAATTGCTTGGCGAATATTGCTTGTGGTGGGTGGGTGGCTTTAAATCCGAACCCTGACCTGATGTGGAGTCCGGAGTTTGAAAAACTTCCGAGCTTATTAGTTCGGGCTCCGGGATGTCAGATGATTTTCCAGGCTCGGCGCCCGGCTCGAAGTTCGAGGGGTTCAGAGTGTTGTCCTGCAAACGGGTATCCGGCTCTTGGAACTCGGAAATCCGAACATAGCTTGTCTTCAACGTAGGGGAAGTGTTGTTGTTTTGCTCCTCTACGACCGCTATCTGATGGGTGATCGGCGGAGATTTGATTTCTCTCTGATCGGGTTTAAGCACGATCTGATCATAGTCTGTAGCGACTCCCATGGCGGCGATGCGATCCAAAAGTTCGTTTAAAGATGACAACTCCGCGGGATCCATCCGTTTGGAGTATTCGGAGTCAACACTGGACAATTTTCGATGACCTGAGAAGTCATCATTGGCTTAACGGCCGAACGAGCGGCCATGGTAAAGCCGCCCAGCCGGAGGGTTTGGCCTGAGGCTAGGGCTCCTCCGGAGGTGATACTGTCCTTGATAACAAGGCGATCCATCGACCCTGTCTTCGACATCACAACGGAACTCTCAATGAAAGCACCAATGTCGGTGTCAAAACCGGCGGATCTCGGGTAGGGGGTCTCGAACTGTGCGTCTAAGGTTGATGGTAACAGGAGACGGGGGACACGATGTTTACCCAGGTTCGGGCCCTCTTGATGGGGGTAATACCCTACTTCCTGCTTGATTGATCTTGATGAATATGAGGATTACAAGAGTTGATCTACCATAAGATCGTAATGGCTAAACCCCAGAAGTCTAGCTTGTATAGTTATGATTGCCTCTACAGACTAAACCCTCCGATTTATACAGACATCGGAGGGGCCTAGGGTTGTACAGAGTCGGTTTACAGAGGAAGGAATCTTCATATCCGAACGCCAAGCTTGCCTCCCATGCAAAGGAGAGTCCCATCCGGACACGGGAGGAAGTCTTCTATCTTGTATCTTCATGGCCCGTCAGTCCGGCCCACGTCACACAGGCCGGACGCCCGAGGACCCCCTAATCCAGGACTCCCTCACCCCCAAGGGAGTCCGAATTGGACTAGGGGAGGGGGGCGCGGCCCCTCTTTCCCTCTCCCTCCCCCTCTCCTTCCTTCTCCTCCTAGTTGGACTAGGAAAGGAGGAATCCTACTCCTACTAGGAGGAGGATTCCGCCCCCCTTGGCGCGCCCATGATGGCCGGCCGGCCTCCCCCTTGCTCCTTTATATACGGGGGCAGGGGGCACCCTAGGACACACAAGTTGACAATTGTCTTAGCCGTGTGCGGTGTTGTAACGCCCCGAGACCGACGCTTCAGAAGACTTCCATATTTTTGTGATCTCCGCGTGTTTCTTTTGGCGCTTGCTCTTTTATTTTTGCATTGCATCATGTCATCATGCCATCATGTCATTAATTTTTAAAACTCAACTAAATAAATTGCATGGATCTTCGATCTATTTAAATCGAGGGAATTCACATGGTGATTTCTCTTTATAACATATCCTCCTAATATTAGGGAGCTATATTAAAAATATTCCATTAACCTTGGAATCACCATAACACACTTGCAATTTAATTCTCATGCCTTTTGCTTCATGTTGTTCTCCAAACTTTCTCCATATTTCTTTCTCCCTTTTTTTCGAGGCTCCTCCTAAAGTCTCAACATTTCTGGACACTCCTAAATCCTAGACTCCATTCAAACTCCTTTCGCGCAAGTTAAATAAATTTGGGTTTAACTTTGCCTATTTTGCTGGAACCACTTTTGTTGGGTTGGAAACATTCCATAAAGCCTTACAAAATATCCCACCATTGTATTCTTCTCCATGGCCTCTTCTCTTGATTCTTTTGGTCTCTCCCTATTTTTCTGTTAGGAGAATATCAAGAGAGAGGGGAGCAGTGCATAGCCGAAGCCCGCTTAAGGCCACCTGCAGCCTGACCTAGCCAGCCCAAGAGGCCTGCCCGGTCTCCTCTTATCCACCCTCTCGCTCGACCCCCCCTCTCCCTCATTCCCCTGCTAGCGCCGCCACTCACACGCTCGCATCGAGCCAGGGAGAGGAGCTCCCTGCGCCCGATCCTCTCACCGCCTCCACCGTGAGACCCCCACACCCGACCACCTCCTCGCCGCCGCTTGCTCCGGCGACCAGCACCAACGAGCACCGCCGCCTTGCGCCGCCCCTCTCCCTCGCGTCCTCGCCGTGGTCCTGCATGCTGCCCGGTGCCCCGCCGCCGAAAATCGCGAGGCCGCAGCCTCCTCCTCGTCCAGTGACGCCGCCCGATGCGCAAGCTCCACCGCCCCTGCTTCCATCGAGCCGTGTGACTCCACCACCTTCTCCAGCCGCTCCCGCCTGCAGCACCCTCAACCCGCGACCGTCCTCGACCTCGCCTCGTGCACGACATCGACCACCAGACCTCTGCTCAAGGCCTCCAACGCCGGGAACGGGTTCCCCTCGCCCGGACCCGCCGCCTCCCGGCCTCCTTCCTCTCCTCTGGACGCGACCCCTTCCTTGCTTGACTCCATCATCGGCGGCCGCCAAGGGCGCCATTGCTGCTGCCCGATGCCTTTTCCAACGAGTTGTCGCGTCCCTGGTCCTCTTCTTGCCTCTGTTTGCTTGGGGACCCGCTTGCATAGCTGTCGCTGCTAATCCTGTTGCCCCGAGCTGTCCACTTCAAACACACCAAGCCGGCTATGCCACCGTTGTCTCCTGCCATGGCCATGACCGAGACCCCAGCGTTGTTGTTGTTGTTGCCTGTGTGTACCTCCGCTCCTGAAGTTTTGGGACGCCAAGACTTGTTGCTGGGCCCGTGACTGCCTCGATTTGCTTCCGCTTGCTGGACCGACAAGTACACTAGAGGCCGTGTTGACCACAAGTACCCCTTCGGATATGCTGAGGTCGACTACGCTTGGCGATGCGACAAGTACCTCTACCCACGACCCCGGACATCTACGAAAACGTGTACCACTACCGTCGCCGTGTACCACTACGCCCAAGTTCCACTACAAGATGTACCACTACCGTCGCCGAAGACCGTCAAGTGTACAACTTCCGTCGCCGTGGATCCGACAAGATCCGTGTACATCTACTACCCCTACGACACATGAACAACTACTTCCACTTCTAACGCGTTCCGCCCCGAATGCACGCTTCGAAGGTATAACCGCCGAGACGACGCCCGTGAACGAATGATTGTGATGTATGAGTTGCTCATGTTCGAACCGTGTCCCAGTTGTCGCTTGCGCGTTCCTTGTTTCCATGCCGCCGTACCGTGGGTACCCGGAATCCGGGAGCACCCCACCATCCTTGCATGACACGCTCACGCCCACTTCTTTTGCACCGGTACCTCTGTGAGCTACCGGAACCGATATGTTGCCGTGGCATCATTTTCGGATTCGTTGCCGTGGCACCCCTTTCTTCCACCACGGTGACAAATGCTTCATAACATGCTCATGTCAACATTTTCATAAAATTGCTTAAAACTTGCATATGTCATTCGCATCATGATAACAACATTTAAAATGTCTAAAATTGATGTTTGCATTAAAATTGCTAATTGACATATGGGGATTTTCCAGTATTGTCGTTTGTTATTTCCGGCCTCTTTAAAACATGCCTAGATAGGTTGTTTAATTATGCTTCACCCCTTGCCATGGTTAACAACATTTAATATTGTTGGTTACTTAAACAAGAGCGAACTAAATAATTAAATGTGGTGTTTTGTCAATATGCAACTCGTTGCATATTGAGCTCCACTTAATTTGCAGTGTTGTTTGTTGCACTTTGCCATGCCATGCTCATTAAACCGGACATGCATCATACTTGATTGTGCATCATGCCATGTGTATGTGGTGGTTGTTTACTATGTTGTTTGTTTCTTTCCGGGTTGCTTCTCTCGTTAGCTTCGGTTTCGTTCCGGAGTTGTGAGGATTCGTTCGACTACGTCCGTTTGTCGTCTTCATGGACTCGTTCTTCTTCCTTGCGGGATCTCAGGCAAGATGACCACCCCTCGAAATCACTTCTATCTTTGCTTTGCTAGTTGCTCGTTCTATTGCCATGCTGCGCTACCTACCACTTGCTATATCATGCCTCCCATACTGCCACGTCAGCTCCTAACCTTTTCACCCTTCCTAGCGAACCATTGTTTGGCTATGTTACCGCTTTTGCTCAGCCCCTCTTATAGCGTTGCTAGTTGCAGGAGAAGATGAAGATTGCTCCATGTTGGATTCTATTTATGTTGGGATATCACAATATCTCTTATCTTAATTAATGCATCTATATACTTGGTAAAGGGTGGAAGGCTCGGCCTTATGCATGGTGTTTTGTTCCACTCTTGCCGCCCTAGTGTCCGTCATACCGGTGTTATGTTCCCGGATTTTGCATTCCTTACACGGTTGGGTGATTTATGGGACCCCCTTGATGGTTCGCTTTGAATAAAACTCTTCCAGCAAGGCCCAACCTTGGTTTTACCATTTGTCTCACCACCACCTACTTTTCCCTAGGGAGTCGCTCTCTTGAGGGTCATCTTATTTTAGCCCCCCGGGGCCAATGCTTGTCTAAGTGTTGGTCCGAACTAGAGCCCCTTGCAACGCCACCTCGGGGAAACTTGAGGTTTGGTTTTAGTTGTACGGATTGCTCATCCGGTGTTGCCCTGAGAACGAGATATGTGCAGCTCCTATCGGGATGTCGGCGCATCGGGCGGCTTTGCTGGTTTTGTTTTACCATTGTCGAAATGTCTTGTAACCGGGATTCCGAGACTGATCGGGTCTTCCCGGGAGAAGGAATATCCTTCGTTGACCGTGAGAGCTTATGATGGGCTAAGTTGGGACACCCCTGCAGGGTATTATCTTTCGAAAGCCGTGCCCGCGGTTATGTGGCAGATGGGAATTTGTTAATATCCGGTTGTAGAGAACTTGGCACTTGACCTTAATTAAAACGCATCAACCGCGTGTGTAGCCATGATGGTCTCTTCTCGGCGGAGTCCGGGAAGTGAACACGGTTTCTGGGTTGTGTTTGACGTGAGTAGGAGTTCAGGATCACTTCTTGATCATTGCTAGCTTCACGACCGTTCCGTTGCTTCTCTTCTCGCTCTCATTTGCGTATGTTAGCCACCATATATGCTTAGTGCTTGCTGCAGCTCCACCTCATTACCCCATCATTTCCTTTAAGCTTAAATAGTCTTGATCTCGCGGGTGTGAGATTGCTGAGTCCTCGTGACTCACAGATACTTCCAAACAGTTGCAGGTGCCGATGATACCAGTGCAGGTGACACAACTGAGCTCAAGTGGGAGCTCGATGAAGATCCTGTTCGTTGTGTTGTTTCTCTTCATGTTGATCAGTAGTGGAGCCCAGTTGGGACGATCAGGGATCTAGCAGTTGGGTTGTCTTCTTTTATTTTGGTTCCGTAGTCGGACCTATGTGTGTACTCTGATCGATGTATGACTTATTTATGTATTGTGTGAAGTGGCGATTGTAAGCCAACTCTTTATCCCATTCTTGTTCATTACATGGGATTGTGTGAAGATGACCCTTCTTGCGACAAAACCACAATGCGATTATGACTCTAAGTCGTGCCTCGACACGTGGGAGATATAGCCGCATCGTGGGTGTTATAAGTTGGTAATCAGAGCCATCCCCGACTTAGGAGCCCCCTGCTTGATCGAATCGCTGGCGTTGTTGAGTCTAGAACAAAAATGTTTTGAGTCTTAGGATTATATATATCGGAGAGTAGGATTCTTTTTACTCCTCAGTCCCTTCGTCGCTCTGGTGAGGTCTCCTGACGTAGAAGTTTTGACTCTTCTCTTCTCAAATTTCACTAAATTTTTTTTAGGATCACGCGGGTATCTTGGAATCGTTCCGATGGTTTTGTGACGAGAACATTGTTCTTGGTGCCTCCTGACATTTAGGGGTTGTGGCAGTGTCCCGGGGAGTTGAGCTCCGAGGTGTTGTCATCACAATTTTATTGTTGCAGTTCTGGAATACCTGAGTTTCGCCGACATCAAAATCTCTTTTATGCAGTTGTTGGTGAGATCACCTCGACGCCACCCAGTACCGGGGCGGGAGTTCGGGAGTATTGCCATAACTTGTATAACGGATGTTTTTCGAAGGTTGAGGTAAACGATTTCCGAAGGTTTCTTGGTTATGTGTTGACGGATGGATACAGATGGATCTAGGGATTGCTAGTTTGGGTGATATATTTTGTGTCCCCTGTATCCCCAACACCAGATTGCATAACCAGAAAGTTTCGGGAGTTTATAAGTGGGAATTCAAGTAGCTCTTAGGATATCTTTCCGACAGATGCATGATATGAGATTGGGGTTCGACGTCTAGTGGTCCGCCTTTCCACGGTTGGTTTTACAGTGGTCTCGTAGTGTCTTAAAGAGTCCTTGGCTATGCCGACTCGGGGACGCTTCGTATGTCATGTGCACTGCCTTGTACATGATGGTGCTGTACGATCGAGCCCGTGTGGGCCCCACCACGAAAACTTCGGACGAAATCTCTATCATATGTTTGTTCCGGCTTATTCTGCAAGCCAATCCTTTGTTTTGTTTTTTGTGGTATTCGAGTTGCTTCAATGACAAGTGTAGATTCCATACCTTTCCTAAACGGTGTTCTCATATTTCTATGTGGATGATAATCCTTCTTGATCATCGAGGTCGTCATGTTAATTCCTTCCAACCGGCGTGTTTCTCTTCAAGATGATCCCATCATTCTCCCCATCCGCAAGATCAATTCTAAGCTTTTTCTCAACGGTGTTCGTTTCATCCGACCCAAGTTGCCTTTGTTTTCCCACCCTTTTTCTTCAAGGACTCAGATTTCTTAATCAAGTATCCTTTTTGTTGATGCAAAGTCTCTTCATTCTTTTCTTTCAATGTTCTTATCCGGTGATTTTCCATGAAGATGCTCACGAAACTTCAAGTTCATCATTCTTCATTCTTGTATTCTTCTCCGGTGGATTAAATTCAATCTTTGTCGATCATATCTTTTCCTCGTTTCAAATGTTTTTCTCGTGCCGGTGTATCTCTTAATAACTCACCTCTCGCTTTCCATGTGTTCCGGAGTGTTGAAGATATCTCAGGAGATTCGTGTTTTCATTCAAGATCCGTTCAAGCTATTTCGAGGTTGTTATCTCATTCAAGCCATTTAATTCAACTAGCGCAATCTCTCTTTTAAATCATTTCAACGGTGTATCTTTTGAGTGGGCCCTAACCCACAGGTTATTTTCCCAGGATCTTACCTGACTCTTCTAATTTTTCTGGAGTTATTCCCAAATTCTTTTCGAAGTTTGACGTATGAATTATCATCACTCAAATGTCTTTCTCCAAGATCTTTCAAATTCTTTTCATTGTTGATTCAACCTTTCTATTCTTCATGGTTCCGGAGTGCCTCAATAATTCATGGTGGTGCTTATCATCATCATTCTCAACATTTGAAGAACGAAGAAGAAATTCTCTTGAATCTTGGTCCGTTCTCTTGAAGATTCATGGTTTTACTTGTTGCCATCCTCTCAAATTGTTTCCAATCGCGTAATTCTTTTCACCCATCCGGAGCATTTCATGAGTCTTTTCAGTTTGATTCATCCAAAGACCATCATTTCAGAAGATTTATTCGTTCTCAACATTCAATTCTCGTTCTCCAAATCTTACCGGTGCATCGTTCAAATATCCTCTAATCAGTTCATGATCTTCCATTCTCATGTGTCTAAATTCTGCCAAGTATCTTCATTCTTTTCTAATTCTTTCCGTTGAATTGTGCATTTGCTACTTTCATTTTCAATTCTTACGGTGGTTCGTTCAAGATTTCTCTTCCTTCGTTATCATATCAATTTATTCGTTGTTTCAATCCTACCGGTGGTTCGATGAAGACCTTCACAAGTTTGCGCTATGTCTATCTTAATCCTTTCTACGAGGATAAGTAGTATGGCAGATCCGTTGCTTGTCATCAATCTAAATTGGTGAAGGATACGCGTAATGTAATTCTTATTCTTGTTTCCTCCAAGTGATTAATTCCTTCTTCCGGAGTTCGTTCATGTTATCAAATTGTCGGTTCCAAGTTGTTCATCTTTTCTTTCTGGAGCTCCAAGTTATTTCAATTATATCATTTCAAAGCTTCATCTAATCATTGCAAGGCTTCTCCCGGAGTTCTTTTCAACTTTCCATTTCGTTTGATCATTCTTTTATTACCGGAGTTCTTCATGGAGGCTCTACATGGTGGTTCGTCAAGGATTCCTTTCATTTTTCAATTGTTCTTCAAGATTTCTCTTGAAGTCAAGTTCCGCCAAGCTATACTCAAAAATTAACATGGTGTTCAACACATGTCTTGTTTTCAGGAGTTCAAGTATTCTTCATCTTGCATTCTAAAGTGCAATTCTTCCTACCTTATCTTTTGAGGTGGTATTATGTCATTCTCGATAATTTTCCTTCGGGTTTCATGATTCACAAAGTTTTCAAGAGTGACATATTTAAATCCATCATTTTATCTTCGTTCAAGAGAGCTTTTCAACCAAGCAATCTTTTTGTTGGAGTTGTATTGGGTTATATTTCACCTATAGCCTTCCCTAAGGAATGTAGCTATTTGTGGAGTTTATCAATGATCAAGTTTTCTCCTATCCTCTCGGCGAGAGAAGATTTCATCTCTTCGTTGATCTCAAACAAGCATTTGTTTTCGTTGGTGGCAGAAGCTCACCTCATAATTTTGAGAATTTTTCCATAAGCCCACTACAAGCTTATTCTTTTCGTTGTTGGTTTTCCAACAACTCCGTTCAATCCTATTTTGTAAGGATGCTTTCCAAGCTCATTTGTGGCGGAAGTTGTCATTTTCTTCTCCATTCTTTATTCCAATAATCTATCTTCTATTTTTCTTCTTCCGGAGGCATGGTGATATGGCTCTCTTCGCTCATCATCTCGAATTGTGAGGATCGTGTTCTTTTCTTACTTATCCATTTAACCGGAGTGTCGTGTTTTCATTTGAGTTCTCTCATCTTATCAAGTTTTGTCTCCTTCCTCAACCGGAGTGCTGTCTGAAATCTTTCTTACCCCTTGTGCCATTCTTTCATTAGTTCCGGAGGCAATGTGTTGTTAATGTCATCGAGTATCCTCTCATCTTGTCAAGATCATGTTCAATTCCTTCCATTTACAGTCCGAGTGTTGCCCAAATTATATCATTCTTATCCCTTCCCTATCTTGTTTTAACCGGAGTGGTTTTAAATATCTATCGTGTCAATTAACTCCAAAGTTCTCATGGTGTTCCTTGTTTTCCGTTTACTACGAAGTGCTCTCAATTCGCTTATTTTCGTTGTGTCTTTTCTTTCGATTTGTTCAACCCCGCAAGGTTCTTTGGTTACATTCAATTGTCAGAGAAGCAATTTGTCTTACCTCTTCCTCTTCCTCTTCCGCTTTTCTCCGGTGCCATCCTAGATCTCGGGACGAGATCCTCTCGTAGTGGTGGAGTGTTGTAACGCCCCGAGACCGATGCTTCAGAAGACTTCCATATTTTTGTGATCTCCGCGTGTTTCTTTTGGCGCTTGCTCTTTTATTTTTGCATTGCATCATGTCATCATGCCATCATGTCATTAATTTTTAAAACTCAACTAAATAAATTGCATGGATCTTTGATCTATTTAAATCGAGGGAATTCACATGGTGATTTCTCTTTATAACATATCCTCCTAATATTAGGGAGCTATATTAAAAATATTCCATTAACCTTGGAATCACCATAACACACTTGCAATTTAATTCTCATGCCTTTTGCTTCATGTTGTTCTCCAAACTTTCTCCATATTTCTTTCTCCCTTTTTTTCGAGGCTCCTCCTAAAGTCTCAACATTTCTAGACACTCCTAAATCCTAGACTCCATTCAAACTCCTTTCGCGCAAGTTAAATAATTTTGGGTTTAACTTCGCCTATTTTGCTGGAACCACTTTTGTTGGGTTGGAAACATTCCATAAAGCCTTACAAAATATCCCACCATTGTATTCTTCTCCATGGCCTCTTCTCTTGATTCTTTTGGTCTCTCCCTATTTTTCTGTTAGGAGAATATCAAGAGAGAGGGGAGCAGTGCATAGCCGAAGCCCGCTTAAGGCCACCTGCGGCCTGACCTAGCCAGCCCAAGAGGCCTGCCCGGTCTCCTCTTATCCACCCTCTCGCTCGACCCCCCCTCTCCCTCGTTCCCCTGCTAGCGCCGCCACTCACACGCTCGCATCGAGCCAGGAAGAGGAGCTCCCTGCGCCCGATCCTCTCGCCGCCTCCACCATGAGACCCCCACACCCGACCACCTCCTCGCCGCCGCTTGCTCCGGCGACCAGCACCAACGAGCACCGCCGCCTTGCGCCGCCCCTCTCCCTCGCGTCCTCGCCATGGTCCTGCACGCTGCCCCGCCGCCGAAAATCGCGAGGCCGCAGTGTAGCGACCAGACCTCAAATGGCCTGTGCTGCTGTGCACCAGTGTCATCCCTGGATCAGTAATGCTGACACGCACAGTACAAATAGAGGATTTATAACAGAGTAGAAATCACACACTTATTACATCGAATATCTCCGAAGAGATTAAGTATAAGAAAACATGGCTTAAGGCCATCTAATAATGATAACAACGGAAGACTTGGAAGATAAGTGAGTCCATCAACTCCAGCGGCATCACTGAGTATAAGACCACGACCTAAGGCACCTTACTCGTCGTCTGAAAAGTCTGCAACATGAAACGTTGCAGCCCGAAACGGGTCAACACATAGAATATGCTGGCAAAGCAACACATAGAGAGCAATGAACAATGATAATGCTATACTATATGCATATATGGCTGGTGGAAAGCTCTATGGTTACAGTTTTGCGAAAAGCCAATTTTTTTCCTACTGCAAAGGAATAAATTTTATTTAACTATCATGGTGGTTGAAACATTGAGAAGGTACCTCCAACTCAATCCCAATTAAGTAACATCATTAACCCAACAGTATTAATTAAAGTATCACGGTGATGAGATTCAAATGACAATCCAGATACTAGATACTCAAGTTGTCCATAACCGGGGACACGGCTAATCATGATCAGTTTGTACACTCTGCAGAGGTTTGTGCACTTTTCCCCACAAGACTCGATCGCCTCCGCTTGATTCTCGCACTGCATGATGTTTGAGAAACGGATGACCGAGACACAGTCTTTCAGAAACAATCACCCTCTACTCTGGATGGACCGGTACACCTACTTTCCCCTACATCTGCTAGCCCACCTCTTCAAGAGATCATGTAACCTACTCAACTATGCTAGAGCCCATAATAGCTTGCGGCTGCACACGGAAGTTTCTAGCATGAATAATCTTATGATCCCTTTGAGCCTGGGTGGCGGACCTTATACATACAGACAACACTGGGTTCTCCAGGTGCCTCAATCCACCCAGATGTGAGTTTTAGTTGCCACCTTAAGTTGAACCATTAATTAACATCTCACATCTGTCATGGATATCACTCAAACCAATCCACGTCTACGCATAGCATGGCATATAATAGCAACGTAGAAGTAACTCCCAAGGGTTTGATAAATAAAACAGGTAATAGGTACTACCTCAACTACTTCCCAATACCCACAATTTATTTAGATCCCTAATCATGCAATTGTTTGAGGAATAGATCTAATGCAATAAAACTGGGTATGGAAGGTATGATCAAAGTGTTACTTGCCTTGCTGATGATCCGCAAAACCTAGCGAGTCGAAGTAACAAGCGGCACACTCCGGGTACTCTATCGCAAACAAACAAGCATACAATCAGTACTCGGCTAATGCACAGGTAAAACTCGAATAAAAGATCCAACCAGAAAGTTCAACTTAAGAACTCCGGTTTGCAAAAAGAATCAACTCGAAAGAAGCAACGAAAGTCAAACGGCGAAAGAAAGAAACTTCGTTTGCTAATCTGGATCTAGGTCAAATTTTACTGTAGCAAAAAATTGTTTGAGTAGGTTAAAC
>NC_057814.1:390000332-390008438 GCF_018294505.1 Triticum aestivum | reverse complement strand
TCGGGCGCTCCCGGCGGCGGGCGGCGGCGGCGGCTAGATGCGGGCGGCGGCGGGCTCCTCCAGCGGCGGTGGTGAAGAAAACGGAGGGGGGGCTATTTAAGGAGGGGGGGGCTAGGGAGGCTTGGGGAAGGGGTCGGCCGGCGGCGACGTAAGGCGGCCGGACTCGGGCGGCTCCCGTGGCGTGCTCGGTCTCCAGGAAGAGGAAGACGCGGGCGGGCCGTCGGCTGGGCTCGCCCCAGTCGGCGCGGCGCGTTTGTTTTTTTTTAAATAAGTTCCGCGGGAAAAATTGCGTAGAAAAATAAATAAAAATCAGAAAAACATGAAATAAATTTTCCCCGTCTAGTTAGAAAATCTAAAAAAGGGTGAACATTTTTAAAATCAAAAATAAATATTTTGAAAACATGCATATTTTTAAATGCAATAAAAATTGCAAATAAAATCCAAATAAATTCCAAATAATGATTTTAACATTTTTCCTCCAGTATTTCGATGTTTTGGAGAAGTCATATTTTCTCCTCTCGTTTATTTTAAAATGGAATATTTTTCCGGAGAGAAAAATAATTAAAATCCCAATCCTCGTTTGAAAAATCAAATAAGAAAATTCGAGAAAATCCCCAACTCTCTCCGAGGGTCCTTGAGTTGCTTAGGATTTATTGAGGTTTTGTCAAAATGCAATAAAACATGATATGCAATGATGATCTATGTATAACATTCTAAATTGAAAATTTGGGATGTTACAAACCTACCCCCCTTAAGATGAATCTCGCCCTCGAGATTCGGGTTGGCTAGAAAACAGGTGGGAGTGGTTTTTCCGTAGATCTTCCTCTCGCTCCCAGGTGGCCTCATCTTCTGTGTGGTGACTCCACTGGACTTTGCAAAACTTGATAACCTTGCTGCGGGTAACTCGGCTGGCATACTCGAGAATCTTAATTGGCTTCTCCTCATAGGTCAAATCACTTTCCAACTGAATCGCTTCCAGTGGCACAGTATCTCTCAGTGGTATCTCAGCCATCTCTGTGTGGCATTTCTTCAACTGCGAAACATGAAATACATCATGAACTTCAGACAATCCTTTGGGCAATTCCAGCTTATAGGCAACTTCTCCCATACGTTCCAACACTCTGTATGGGCCGATAAAACGGGGCGCTAACTTTCCCTTAACTCCAAAGCGCTTTACTCCTCGAAGTGGTGATACTCGAAGATACACTCTGTCTCCGACTTCGTGAACTGTCTCCTTGCGTTTAGAATCAGCATAACTCTTCTGCCTGGACTGGGCTACCTTGAGCCTATCGCGAGTCAACTTTACTTTCTGTTCAGACTCCTTAATCAAATCTGGTCCAAACAACTGACGATCTCGAACTTCGTCCCATAATAACGGTGTTCTACACCTCCTTCCATACAAAGCTTCGAAAGGGGCCATCTTCAAACTGGTTTGATAACTGTTGTTATATGAAAACTCTGCATAGGGCAAATTGTCGTCCCAACTAGATCCATAATCTAGCGCACATGCTCTCAACATGTCCTCCAAAATCTGGTTGACTCTCTCGGTCTGTCCATCTGTCTGTGGGTGAAATGCTGTACTAAATTCCAGTCTGGTTCCCAATGTTTCATGTAGCTGCTTCCAAAACTTCGAGGTAAATTGGGTTCCTCTGTCTGATACAATGGTCCTCGGAACTCCATGCAAACATACTATCCTGGTCATGTATATCTTTGCCAACTTAGCACTGGTGTAAGTGGTCTTCACTGGAATGAAATGAGCCACTTTCGTCAAACGGTCGACTACAACCCATATTGAGTCATAGCCTGAACGAGTCCTGGGTAATCCTGTGATGAAATCCATGCCTATTTTATCCCACTTCCATTCGGGTATCGGCAATGGCTGTAGCAATCCTGCTGGCTTCTGATGCTCTGCCTTCACTCTCTGACATACATCACAAACTGCTACAAACTCCGCAATATCCTTCTTCATTCCGGTCCACCAGAAAGTATTCTTCAAATCCAAATACATCTTGGTATTCCCTGGGTGAATCGAGTACGGTGAATCATGGGCTTCTTGCAAAATCAACTTCCTGATCTCCGGATCATTTGGCACATATACACGGTCCTCAAACCATAAGGTATCGTGCTCATCCTCACGAAATCCCTTGGCTTTTCCTTTGCTCATCTTCTCCTTTATCTCTTCAATCTCCTTGTCTGTCTTCTGAGCTTCTCTGATCCTTTCCATCAAGGTAGACTGAATCTCCAATGTCGCTAAATAGCCTCTAGGGACTATCTCCAAACATAGCTCACGTAGGTCCTCGGCTAACTCCTGAGGTAACTCTCCTATCATGAGGGTGTTGACATGACTCTTGCGGCTCAACGCGTCCGCTACTACGTTAGCCTTTCCAGGGTGATAATGCAATCTCATATCATAGTCTTTGATGAGCTCCAACCATCTCCTCTGTCTGAGGTTTAACTCCTTCTGCGTGAAAATGTACTTCAAACTCTTGTGATCCGTGTACACCTCACAATGGTTTCCGATGAGAAAATGTCTCCATGTCTTCAATGCATGCACCACGGCTGCTAATTCCAAATCATGCGTAGCATAATTCTTTTCATGGGGTTTAAGTTGTCGTGAAGCATACGAAACAACTCTTCCTTCCTGCATAAGCACTGCTCCAAGTCCTCGACGAGAAGCGTCGCAATAAACTTCATAGTCCTTGCGTTGATCTGGCAAAATCAACACTGGTGATGTAACCAATCGTTTCTTCAACTCCTGGAAACTAGCTTCACATTCCTCAGTCCAATTGAATTTGGTGTCCTTCTTCAATAGCTCAGTCATGGGCTTAGCAATCCTTGAGAAATTTTCGATAAATCTCCGGTAGTATCCTGCAAGTCCAAGAAAACTCCGGATTTCTCCAACTGTCGTGGGTGATTCCCAACTTGTCACTGTGTCAACCTTGGCAGGGTCTACTGCTATTCCTTCTCCAGAAATAACATGTCCAAGGAATCCAACTTCCTTCAACCAAAATTCACATTTGCTGAACTTGGCATATAACTGATGTTCTCTGAGCTTCTCAAGTACCAATCGTAAATGCTCCTCATGCTCTTCTTCAACCTTGGAAAAGATTAAAATATCATCAATGAACACCACGACGAACTTATCCAAAAACTCCATAAACACTTTGTTCATCAGGTTCATGAAATAGGCCGGCACGTTAGTCAGTCCAAATGACATAACGCTATACTCATACAATCCATATCTGGTGGTAAATGCCGTCTTAGGTATATCCTGCTCTCGAATCTTTAACTGATGGTATCCTGATCGTAGATCGATCTTGGAAAATACTTTAGCTCCTTGCAAGCGGTCAAACAAATCATTGATCATCGACAGTGGGTGCTTGTTTTTGATGGTCACTTCATTCAATCCCCGGTAATCAACAACTATCCTTAGTGATCCATCTTTCTTCTCCACTAGAAGTACTGGTGATCCCCAAGGTGACGAACTTGGGCGAATATAGCCTTTATCCAGTAACTCCTTGATCTGTTTCTTAATTTCCTCCAAATCCTTTGCGGGCATCCTGTACGGTCTCTTAGATATTGGCCCTGTGCCTGGCAAAAGTTCAATCAAGAACTCAATGTCTCTATCTGGTGGCATGCCTGGCAACTCTTCTGGAAATACATCCGGATAATCCTTCACCACTGGTACTTCCTCCTGTACAACTCCTGATAAGGAATTCACTTGAGTCCTCTTCGGCATATGCCTGGATACATACTTGATCCTTTTTCCTTCCGGGGTGGTAGGCAAAATCGTCTTGCTGGCACAATCGATGTTTCCTCCATACAAATATAGCCAATCTATTCCCAAAATCACATCCAAGCCTTGTGATTCCAAAACAATGAGGTCTGTGGGGAAAACATGCCTTCCAATGGCCAACGGTATCTGAAAACATCCTTGGGTGGCCATATACTCTGCTCCTGGCGAGGTTACTAACATGGGGCTTTTGAGGACTTGGGTGGACATCTTAAACTTGTTTACGAATCCCCTTGATATGTATGAATGCGATGCACCAGTATCGAAAAGAACAGTTGCAGTAAATGACTTAACCAAAAACTTACCTATTACTGCATCAGGCTGAGCTTCAATCTCCTCCACGCTCACGTGGTTCACATGTCCTTTGTTGAACGGGTTCGGCTTCTTCCCAGAGCTTCCATTGCCATTTCCATTTTGGGCTTCGGGACAATCAGTTGCATAATGTCCCGTCTTCTGCCACTTGAAACAAGTAATGTGACTTAGATCTCTCTTGGTTGGGGTAGATGGGTTGGTGCGGTTCTGTCCGTTTCCTCCTCCATTCCCATTACCATTCTTGGAGCCATTATGGTTGTGCGAACTACCTCCTCCATGGGTATGCTGAAACTGTCCTCCCGGCTTCGGGGTAAATCGTGGCTTCTGCTGGGCTCCAGAATTGTACTTCCCTTGTCCATACTTCCTCTTACGGTTTTCAATCTGCTGTTGCTTCCCTTCAATCATGAGAGCTCTATCTACCAGTTCCTGGTAGTTGTTGAAAGTTGCTACCATCAACTGCATACTCAGCTCTTCATTCAATCCTTCCAGAAACTTCTCCTGCTTGGCAGCATCCGTAGCAACGTCATCTGGTGCATAACGTGCTAACTTACTGAATTCCTCCACATACTGGCCTACGGTGCGTCCTCCTTGGCGTAGGTTACGAAACTCACGCTTCTTCATAGCCATAGCTCCTGCTGAAACATGAGCTGTACGAAAAGCTTGCTGAAACTGGTCCCATGTGACAGTGTCCATAGGGTGCGTGGCTGTGTAATTCTCCCACCGTGATGCTGCGGGTCCATCTAGCTGATGTGCGGCAAAATGCACTCTTTCCGCATCTGTGCATCCTGCAGTGGTCAACTCCCTTCCAACTTTGCGGAGCTAATCATCTGCAACAATCGGCTCGGTGCTACTGGAAAATACCGGCGGATTTAGCCTTAAGAAACGGGCTAAGTGATCAACAGGTGGTGGTGGCAGTGGGTTGTTGTTGTTGTTGTTGCCTTGGTTCTGAACTAACACTTGCATCAAGGCATTCTGTTGCTGAATCAACTGGGTGATCTCTGGCGGGAAAACAAATCCGGTGTCGCGTCTCGGAGGCATCTGATAGGTTTAGAAAAGATGAGATTTAAGAATAGAATGAGGTCTAGAGAGAAAACACTACCCATATGCTCATGAGACAAATTCAATCAATATCACTCAATCAATCCAAACAAGACAAAACAATCGATCTAACTAGCGTTACAAAGTGCTTGAGCTACACTACTAAATGGGGGAAAAACTACTACTGATATGGTGGTCTACTAAAAATTCTGATCCGTTGAAGACTCCATGATGTCTGCTCCAGCTTCATCAATCCATTCGTCTTCACTTGGTTCCGAGTCGGTGTCGTCGATGATGATGTAGTTATCCGGACAAGTGCATTCGTCGACTTCTGCTTTTGGCACTGGATTTCCCACGAATGTTCCAATCTTATTCTCCAGGTCGTCAATCTTCCCTACTAGTGTGTTGATTTCCTCCAAATAATCTTCGCGGTTAGCCTTGAGTTCTTCTTGGAGTTCCTTGATCTTCGTGAATGCCTTCTTCAGTTCTTCCTTGTCCGTGCATATCTGATTCTCCTGGCGTCGAATATGTTGGTTCTGCTCCTGGATGAAAGCTGCAATTGATCCATCCTTCTTGGTCTTGATCATCTCCCATTGCGCGTCTCGACGTCCACAAATTTGATAAATTGTATCCTTAAGGTCCTGGTGATAGACTTCTCCAATGCGTCCCATGGCGATATGTGCGGCCATGCTCTTCCCTAAGCTCCAAGTTGGTGCTTCGAAAACCAATCTCATGGGTT
This sequence comes from Triticum aestivum, assembly GCF_018294505.1. Classification (NCBI taxonomy): domain Eukaryota; kingdom Viridiplantae; phylum Streptophyta; class Magnoliopsida; order Poales; family Poaceae; genus Triticum; species Triticum aestivum. The sequence continues at coordinate 390,002,556 of NC_057814.1, read as the reverse complement.
CCGTAATTGGCGCAAAAGTTCTTCCTGGAATGATAACTTGAATCTTCCAGCTCTCCTCTTCAGGTAAAGTGGCGTTGTAGGTTCCGGTGATGCTTGGTATTCCTATGTTCAAGTACTTGGTGACTTCCTTCAAGTGTCGTCCAAACGGCGTGTCTTCATCTGGTTGCATGAACTTGCTCCTTGCCTTCGCCATTCCTAAAAGAGTAGAAAGTGGAGAGGGGTCAGAAATGAGAGGAGAGAAGTTTTCTAGGGCTTAAGCTTAGTGGTCGTGTCCTATAGTCAGCGTGTGCTCTGATACCAACTTTGTAGCGACCAGACCTCAAATGGCCTGTGCTGCTGTGCACCAGTGTCATCCCTGGATCAGTAATGCTGACACGCACAGTACAAATAGAGGATTTATAACAGAGTAGCAATCACACACTTATTACATCGAATATCTCCGAAGAGATTAAGTATAAGAAAACATGGCTTAAGGCCATCTAATAATGATAACAGCGGAAGACTTGGAAGATAAGTGAGTCCATCAACTCCAGCGGCATCACTGAGTATAAGACCACGACCTAAGGCACCTTACTCGTCGTCTGAAAAGTCTGCAACATGAAATGTTGCAGCCCGAAACGGGTCAGCACATAGAATATGCTGGCAAAGCAACACATAGAGAGCAATGAACAATGATAATGCTATACTATATGCATATATGGCTGGTGGAAAGCTCTATGGTTACAGTTTTGCGAAAAGCCATTTTTTTCCTACTGCAAAGGAATAAATTTTATTTAACTATCATGGTGGTTGAAACATTGAGAAGGTACCTCCAACTCAATCCCAATTAAGTAACATCATTAACCCAACAGTATTAATTAAAGTATCACGGTGATGAGATTCAAATGACAATCCAGATACTAGATACTCAAGTTGTCCATAACCGGGGACACGGCTAATCATGATCAGTTTGTACACTCTGCAGAGGTTTGTGCACTTTTCCCCACAAGACTCGATCGCCTCCGCTTGATTCTCGCACTGCATGATGTTTGAGAAACGGATGACCGAGACACAGTCTTTCAGAAACAATCACCCTCTACTCTGGATGGACCGGTACACCTACTTTCCCCTACATCTGCTAGCCCACCTCTTCAAGAGATCCTGTAACCTACTCAACTATGCTAGATCCCATAATAGCTTGCGGCTGCACACGGAAGTTTCTAGCATGAATAATCTTATGATCCCTTTGAGCCTGGGTGGCGGACCTTATACATACAGACAACACTGGGTTCTCCAGGTGCCTCAATCCACCCAGATGTGAGTTTTAGTTGCCACCTTAAGTTGAACCATTAATTAACATCTCACATCTGTCATGGATATCACTCAAACCAATCCACGTCTATGCATAGCATGGCATATAATAGCAACGTAGAAGTAACTCCCAAGGGTTTGATAAATAAAACAGGTAATAGGTACTACCTCAACTACTTCCCAATACCCACAATTTATTTAGATCCCTAATCATGCAATTGTTTGAGGAATAGATCTAATGCAATAAAACTGGGTATGGAAGGTATGATCAAAGTGTTACTTGCCTTGCTGATGATCCGCAAAACCTAGCGAGTCGAAGTAACAAGCGGCACACTCCGGGTACTCTATCGCAAACAAACAAGCATACAATCAGTACTCGGCTAATGCACAGGTAAAACTCGAATAAAAGATCCAACCAGAAAGTTCAACTTAAGAACTCCGGTTTGCAAAAAGAATCAACTCGAAAGAAGCAACGAAAGTCAAACGGCGAAAGAAAGAAACTTCGTTTGCTAATCTGGATCTAGGTCAAATTTTACTGTAGCAAAAAATTGTTTGAGTAGGTTAAACAGAAAGAGAATTTCGAGACGAAACTCTAGGCGCTTGAATCACCTGATTCCGATAAACGAGCGAAAAGTTAAACAGATTCGAAAATTTGATCAGAAATCAAATCTGAGAAAATAACGAGAAAATCCGACGAAAAAGAAAAACGGACGAACGGTTAAATAACGGACGTTCGTTAACAGAGAAAAACCGACGAACGCGTTCGTTAAAACGAACGGTTCGGTGAACGCTCGTGAAATAAGAAAACCGAAAAAAAACCGATCTAGGGTTTTTTTTAAAAGGTTTTTTTTACAGAAAACCGGTCAACAGCAAAACGGCCGGCGGCAGTACCTCGGCGGCGGGCTCGGCGAGGGGCTCCGGCGGGCGGGGCTCG
>NC_057814.1:389960884-389999799 GCF_018294505.1 Triticum aestivum | reverse complement strand
GGCGGCGGGCGGCGGCGGCGGCTAGATGCGGGCGGCGGCGGGCTCCTCCAGCGGCGGTGGTGAAGAAAACGGAGGGGGGGCTATTTAAGGAGGGGGGGCTAGGGAGGCTTGGGGAAGGGGTCGGCCGGCGGCGGCGTAAGGCGGCCGGACTCGGGCGGCTCCCGTGGCGTGCTCGGTCTCCAGGAAGAGGAAGACGCGGGCGGGCCGTCGGCTGGCTCGCCCCAGTCGGCGCGGCGCGTTTTTTTTAATAAGTTCCGCGGGAAAAATTGCGTAGAAAAATAAATAAAAATTAAAAAAACATGAAATAAATTTTCCCCGTCTAGTTAGAAAATCTAAAAAAGGGTGAACATTTTTAAAATCAAAAATAAATATTTTGAAAACATGCATATTTTTAAATGCAATAAAAATTGCAAATAAAATCCAAATAAATTCCAAATAATGATTTTAACATTTTTCCTCCAGTATTTCGATGTTTTGGAGAAGTCATATTTTCTCCTCTCGTTTATTTTAAAATGAAATATTTTTCCGGAGAGAAAAATAATTAAAATCCCAATCCTCGTTTGAAAAATCAAATAAGAAAATTCGAGAAAATCCCCAACTCTCTCCGAGGGTCCTTGAGTTGCTTAGGATTTATTGAGGTTTTGTCAAAATGCAATAAAACATGATATGCAATGATGATCTATGTATAACATTCCAAATTGAAAATTTGGGATGTTACACGCAGCCTCCTCCTCGTCCAGTGACGCCGCCCGATGCGCGAGCTCTGCCGCCCTGCTTCCGTCGAGCCGTGTGACTCCACCACCTTCTCCAGCCGCTCCCGCCTGCAGCACCCTCAACCCGCGACCGTCCTCGACCTCGCCTCGTGCACGACATCGACCACCAGACCTCTGCTCAAGGCCTCCAACGCCGGGAACGGGTTCCCCTCGCCCGGACCCGCCGCCTGCCGGCCTCCTTCCTCTCCTCTGGACGCGACCCCTTCCTTGCTTGACTCCATCATCGGCAGCCGCCAAGGGCGCCATTGCTGCTGTCCGATGCCTTGTCCAACGAGTTGTCGCATCCCTGGTCCTCTTCTTGCCTCTGTTTGCTTGGGGACCCGCTTGCATAGCTCTCGCTGCTCATCCTGTTGCCCCGAGCTGTCCACTTCAAACACACCAAGCCAGCTATGCCACCGTTATCTCCTGCCATGGCCATGACCGAGACCCCAGCGTTGTTGTTGTTGCCTGTGTGTACCTCCGCTCCTGAAGTTTTGGGACGCCAAGACTTGTTGCTGAGCCCGTGACCGCCTCGATTTGCTTCCGCTTGCTGGACCGACAAGTACACTAGAGGCCATGTTGACCACAAGTACCCCTTCGGATATGCTGAGGTCGACTACGCTCGGTGATGCGACAAGTACCTCTACCCACGACCCCAGACATCTACGAAAACGTGTACCACTACCGTCGCCGTGTACCACTACGCCCAAGTTCCACTACAAGATGTACCACTACCGTCGCCGAAGACCGTCAAGTGTACAACTTCCGTCGCCGTGGATCCGACAAGATCCGTGTACATCTACTACCCCTACGACACGTGTACAACTACTTCCACTTCTAACGCGTTCCGCCCCGAATGCACGCTTCGAAGGTATAACCGCCGAGACGACGCCCGTGAACGAATGATTGTGATGTATGAGTTGCTCATGTTCGAACCGTGTCCCAGTTGTCGCTTGCGCGTTCCTTGTTTCCATGCTGCCGTACCGTGGCTACCCGGAATCCGGGAGCACCCCACCATCCTTGCATGACACGCTCACGCCCACTTCTTTTGCACCGGTACCTCCGTGAGCTACCGGAACCGATATGTTGCCGTGGCATCATTTTCGGATTCGTTGCCGTGGCACCCCTTTCTTCCACCACGGTGACAAATGCTTCATAACATGCTCATGTCAACATTTTCATAAAATTGCTTAAAACTTGCATATGTCATTCGCATCATGATAACAACATTTAAAATGTCTAAAATTGATGTTTGCATTAAAATTGCTAATTGACATATGGGGATTTTCCGGTATTGTCGTTTGTTATTTCCGGCCTCTTTAAAACGTGCCTAGATAGGTTGTTTAATTATGCTTCACCCCTTGCCATGGTTAACAACATTTAAAATTGTTGGTTACTTAAACAAGAGTGAACTAAATAATTAAATGTGGTGTTTCGTCAATATGCAACTCGTTGCATATTGAGCTCCACTTAATTTGTAGTGTTGTTTGTTGCACTTTGCCATGCCATGCTCATTAAACCGGACATGCATCATACTTGATTGTGCATCATGCCATGTGTATGTGGTGGTTGTTTACTATGTTGTTTGTTTCTTTCCGGGTTGCTTCTCTCGTTATCTTCGGTTTCGTTCCGGAGTTGTGAGGATTCGTTCGACTACGTCCGTTTGTCGTCTTCATGGACTCGTTCTTCTTCCTTGCGGGATCTCAGGCAAGATGACCACCCCTCGAAATCACTTCTATCTTTGCTTTGCTAGTTGCTCGTTCTATTGCCATGCTGCACTACCTACCACTTGCTATATCATGCCTCCCATACTGCCACGTCAGCCCCTAACCTTTTCACCCTTCCTAGCAAACCATTGTTTGGCTATGTTACCGCTTTTGCTCAGCCCCTCTTATAGCGTTGCTAGTTGCAGGAGAAGATGAAGATTGCTCCATGTTGGATTCTATTTATGTTGGGATATCACAATATCTCTTATCTTAATTAATGCATCTATATACTTGGTAAAGGGTGGAAGGCTCGGCCTTATGCCTTGTGTTTTGTTCCACTCTTGCCGCCCTAGTGTCTGTCATACCGGTGTTATGTTCCCGGATTTTGCATTCCTTACACGGTTGGGTGATTTATGGGACCCCCTTGACGGTTCGCTTTGAATAAAACTCTTCCAGCAAGGCCCAACCTTGGTTTTACCATTTGTCTCACCACCACCTACTTTTCCCTAGGGAGTCGCTCTCTCGAGGGTCATCTTATTTTAGCCCCCCCGGGCCAATGCTTGTCTAAGTGTTGGTCCGAACTAGAGCCCCTTGCAGCGCCACCTCGGGGAAACTTGAGGTCTAGTTTTAGTTGTACGGATTGCTCATCCGGTGTTGCCCTGAGAACGAGATATGTGCAGCTCCTATCGGGATGTCGGCGCATCGGGCGGCTTTGCTGGGTTTTTTTTACCATTGTCGAAATGTCTTGTAACCGGGATTCCGAGACTGATCGGGTCTTCCCGGGAGAAGGAATATCCTTCGTTGACCGTGAGAGCTTATGATGGGCTAAGTTGGGACACCCCTGCAGGGTATTATCTTTCGAAAGCCATGCCCGCGGTTATGTGGCAGATGGGAATTTGTTAATATCCGGTTGTAGAGAACTTGGCACTTGACCTCAATTAAAACGCATCAACCGCGTGTGTAGCCGTGATGGTCTCTTCTCGGCGGAGTCCGGGAAGTGAACACGGTTTCTGGGTTGTGTTTGACGTGAGTAGGAGTTCAAGATCACTTCTTGATCATTGCTAGCTTCACGACCGTTCCGGTGCTTCTCTTCTCGCTCTCATTTGCGTATGTTAGCCACCATATATGCTTAGTGCTTGCTGCAGCTCCACCTCATTACCACATCATTTCCTTTAAGCTTAAATAGTCTTGATCTCGCGGGTGCGAGATTGCTGAGTCCTCGTGACTCACAGATACTTCCAAACAGTTGCAGGTGCCGATGATACCAGTGCAGGTGACGCAACTGAGCTCAAGTGGGAGCTCGATGAAGATCATGTTCGTTGTGTTGTTTCTCTTCATGTTGATCAGTAGTGGAGCCCAGTTGGGACGATCAGGGATCTAGCAGTTGGGTTGTCTTCTTTTATTTTGGTTCCGTAGTCGGACCTATGTGTGTACTCTGATCGATGTATGACTTATTTATGTATTGTGTGAAGTGGCGATTGAAAGCCAACTCTTTATCCCATTCTTGTTCATTACATCGGATTGTGTGAAGATGACCCTTCTTGCGACAAAACCACAATGCGGTTATGCCTCTAAGTCGTGCCTCCACACGTGGGAGATATAGCCGCATCGTGGGTGTTATAGGTGTCCCCCTCCACAGATTTCCACCTCGGTCATATCGTTGTAGTGCTTAGGCGAAGGCCTGCGTCGGTAACTTCATCATCACCATCATCACGCCGTTGTGCTGACGAAACTCTCCCTCGACCTCAGCTGGATCTAGAGTTCATGGGACGTCACCGAGCTGAACGTGTGCAGATCGTGGAGGTGCCATACCTTCAGTGCTCGGATCGGTCGGATCGTGAAGATGTACGACTACATCAACCGTGTTGTCATAACGCTTCCGCTTTCGGTCTACGAGGGTACGTAGACAACACTCTCCCCTCTCGTTGCTATGCATCACCTAGATAGATCTTGCGTGTTCGTAGGAATATTTTTGAAATTACTGCATTCCCCAATAGTGGCATCCGAGCCAGGTCTATGCGTAGATGTTATATGCACGAGTAGAACACGAAGAGTTGTGGGCGATAGTAGTCATACTACTTACCAACATGTCATACTTTGATTCGGCTGTATTGTTGGATGAAGCGGCCTGGACCGACATTACGCGTACGCTTAAGTGAGACTGGTTCTACCGACGTGCTTTGCACACAGGTGGCTGGCGGGTGTCAGTTTCTCCAACTTTAGTTGAATCGAGCGTGGCTACGCCCGGTCTTTGTTGAAGGTTAAAACAGCACACTTGACAAAAAATCGTTGTGGTTTTTGATGCGTAGGTAAGAACGGTTCTTGCTAAGCCCGTAGCAGCCACGTAAAACTTGCAACAACAAAGTAGAGGACGTCTAACTTGTTTTTGCAGGGCATGTTGTGATATGATATGGTCAAGACATGATGCTATATTTTATTGTATGAGATGATCATGTTTTGTAACAGAGTTATCGGCAACTGGCAGGAGCCATATGGTTGCCGCTTTATTGTATGCAATGCAATCGCCCTGTAATTGTTTTTACTTTATCACTATGCAATGCAATCGCCCGGCAATGATGAGTGAACGGCTTGTCCTCGTTGGGAGAGTCGAAGAGGCCGGTGGTGGAGGAGGAGGTAGTGGCATGCATGGCAATGGCGGCCGTGCCCACATGATCATCATCACCGTCATCTTCATCTCCGGACATGTACTCCTCATGAACAAGAGCCTTGTCATCTTTCCTCTTGGAAAACTTGGTGAACTTCTTCTTCTTGAGCACAAGCTTCTCGGACTTGTCTTCACGTCTCTCATAAGGACAATCGTGCACAAAATGTCTTGGGCTATCACAATTGTAGCATTTTCTTCGTCCAAACGATCTTCCTTGCATATTCTTCCCTTTGTTTGCCATGGTCCCGGAATATTTCTTGACCAAGAGAGCCAAGTCTTCCGCAAAGTCATTTGCCGGGCATGAGGTTTCAACATCTTCCTCACAAGTCTCTTCAACAACTTCTTCATCCCTTGAGGGTTGGGCAACTACTTTCTTGGCCTTCAATGCAAGATTTGAGTTCTTGGTGGCTTGAGCTATGGCAAAGGTCTTCTTGGACTTGGTCTCCAAAAGAACATGAGTTGAGAAAGTGGATACAACTTGTGCCGCGGTCAACTTTTGATAGTCCGGGCGTTGATGTATCATCATCACCATGGTATGTTCCGTGAGAACCATAGCATCAATGAACTTGTCCTTAATGAAATCATCATTTGCCCAAGTGCACCCAAAGGTTCTCAAATTGAGCACAAGAGACTTCAACCTTCGATATACCTCTTCCGCGGACTCACCCTCATTTCTCACAAATAGGTTGACTTCTTGCTTGAGCAAAGCCAACCAAGATCTTCGAATTGCTTCATCACCTTCGAGGGCCTCCTCAAGGCAATCCCAAATTTCCTTGGCGGTCTTGAGTAGAGCAATGGAGTCACTATAGTCATCGGTCACTGCGGTGCGCAACATGTTGTGGGCGGTAGCATTGAGTTGATCATCAACCGCTTCTCTTGGAGTGAGATTCATGGGATCCTTGGGGTTGAAACCGTTGACCACAATCCACCATAGTTGTGTAGATGCACTGCGAATATGAGACTCCATATCTAGCTTCCACTTAGCAAATGCATTAGCTTTCAAAGGGGGCGGAGGCCCCACAGGATTAATGCGAGGGTGCTGCAAGGGTTGTGGTGAGTAAAAGGGTTCCACGGCATTGTACTTGGGAACTTGAGTGCGAGCCGGGGATGCAAGAGGTTCTCTCGAATCATCCGCATCATGAACCGCATTTGGATCAAATGAGTTTGAGGCGGATGTCGAGGGCTTTAAGCGAGCATCAATTTCCTCCTTGACCGAGGAGCGAACTTCTTTCAACATAGCAGTTTTGAGGTCCGCAAACATTGAAAGAATATCGGCCGCAGTCAACGGGGCCCCCGGGTTAATGGGGGCGACGGGAGCAACGGCCGGAGCAACAAGTGCGTCGGCCGCGACGGGGGGTAGGTTTTGACCATCCTCCGCAAGTGGTGCGTCACCTCCCTCATTCCCTAGATCGACCATATCCTCTAAGGTTGTAAAACCTTATATTAGAGCATGAGGCTCTGATACCTATTGAAAGGATTGATACGGTCGACTAGAGGGGGGGTGAATAGGAGACTACAAATTTTACTCTTTCTTGTCAATTTTAAGGCTTAGCGGATAAAAAGGGTTCACTGGATATGCAACTAGGTGAACACAACCTATATGAAAAGCAAGCTCTAAGCTAAACATGCTAGGCAACAAACTAATTAGCAAGCCAACAAGCATACAAGGCTAAGTAAAGTGCGGGAAAGGATTAACCACAAGTGAGACGAGGACGCGGATTTTATCCCGAAGTTCACTCTTCCTTGGGGAAGAGCTACTCTCCGTTTGGAGCGGTGCCGAAGCCAAAGCTTGCGGAACACCACCGAAGGCTCACCGTAATCTCCTTCGAGTCACCCCCAACGGATGAGCCTCGAATCACTCGGGGTTGGTCTTGAAGGCGACCACCACACCTTTACAAACTTCTCCAGAGCACACCACAAGCAAGGAAGCTTCCGGAGGAACCTCTAACCGCCTAGGAGCCCAAGCTCCAAGAGTAACAAGTCATGGTGGATGAATGTTGCGGGGAACGCGATTTGGTTTGGTCAAAGTGTAGATCGGGTCTTGCTCTCCCAATCCCCAAAGTTTCAACAAGATTGGGTGGAGGGATTGAGAGTAGTGAGCAAAATGGGGTGTAGCAATGGAGAAGCTCAACAAGACATTAGGGTTAGGGGATGGAGGAGGAAGAAGGGGGCTTATATAGTGTTCTTGGCCGGGAGGGGATTTCTGCCCGTTGGACCCCGTGCGCACGGGCCAAGTCAGCCCCGTGCGCATGGGGTGTCCAGTGAGTTTCGAGGTACCCCATGCGCACGGGGGTCAGAGACCCCGTGCGCACGGGGTGTCCCAAAATATTCTGACTACCCCGTGTGCACGGGGGTCAGAGACCCCGTGCACACGGGGTGTCCAGAAGATTTCTGATGAAACATCACAGGACACCACGGCAAAGAACAATAAGTGGAATATCTGAGGAGGTGTAGGAGGGCTGGTGTATCTGTCTTGGAGGCATTCCCACACGACACTAACTCCACGAAGACCCTCTTGATAGTGCGGTTTTACCTACGACTCAAATCGAACCAAAACGAAAAACCTGCGAGTCGCCGGTAACCACGCCTTTGATCTTTTTGGACTGGGGGGTCGCACACCTCCATCAATGGACACCTTGGAACCAAAGTCCTGAGATAAACTTTAGCAACCAACATTAGTTCCACTAACCACATTGTCATCACACCAAAATATAATCTAAGTGATACTTGCACTTTCAATCTCCCCCTTTTTGGTGCATTGATGGCAATATGGTTAGGACATGGCATACAGGATACAACTTAAGTAAACAGCCATGCGACAATAGTTGATCAAAGGAGCTCCCCCTATATATGTGCAAGGAAAAAATGTTTGATTATGCATCAAGCACACACATATGAGGCTCCCCCTAGATCCACATTGTCAAGGCATGCGATCAACATAATAATACCCAACATGGTGCCTAGATCACATGCAAGTGTGGTGAGCAGAAAACGTGAGACTAACCTATAGAAGCTTGATCATACTCCACAAGATATATCAACATAAGCATAGATAAATTCCATAAACTAGATAGTCTCTCACATAGACTAGGTAGCTCACGACCACACCGCGAAAGCAAGTAAATAAGAGTATCTCAAGCCAAATAAACACAACCAAAACAAACGAGGCCTTGAGATCTCACCCAACTGAAACCAACTGCAAACGCCCCTAATAGAACGCTTCTCCCCCTTTGTCATCAAGACAACAAAAAGGGAAAAGGCGATGCTAACGAGACTCTAGACAAGAGGAGGTGCGCTCGAAGCATCATCATCATCATCAAAGTGCCATCCCTCCAAGGGAAAAGAATGAGCTGTGGCCACACTGTCGTTGTCCTCGGACCCTGGACCAACCTCCTCACCAGCTGCAGCACGCTCAGCCTTCTTCTGACGCCTCACCAGCTTGCCCTTGTTGATCTCCTTGACCTGACGGCGCTGAATGGACTGACACATTTTGAACATGTTGCTCACGGTCTTCAAAAGATACTTCTTCTCCTCTCTGGTGAAACTGGCATCAATAGCAACCTGCTTCCCTTTGCTACGCGGAATCCGCACATAGGATGAACATCCCTCAGTGTAGGTAGCACGATCCTCAGGCCTGGGGTTGCGCCCCTTCTTGGGAGGCACATATGGTGGAGGAGCAGTCGGAAGCCAGTTGGCATCACGCTTCGGAAAGGAGGTGCGGTACTTGGCAATGTACCTGGCGGGACAGACAGACTCAATCAAAGCTTGGATGAATGGAGCATAGATGCATGACTTGTTCTCCTGAACACACTGCCTGATCTCAAAGAACATGAAGTCTAGAACATCCACTTTCTTCTTGTCATGAAGGTAGACAAAGATGTCCAACATGGAGCTCCTCAGATTGTGAGAGTCCCCGGTCTTAGGATTAAGCGTGTACCTAAGAATGTGACGCATAGTATCATAGGTTGGTTTCAAATGTTTGATAGAACCGGTGGTGAAGGCCTTGTCTGGCTTGTAAGCAAAAGCAATCTCATCCTTGTCTCTACCTGTCTCCCAAGCACGGCCATACTCAGGATGCTCCTCAGCAAAGAACCGATACGGAATGATGTCAGAGAACTTGGCCATGGAGGCCTCACACTCATATGTGCCAGACATCCAAGTCATAGTGCGAGCCTCATCACTGTGGAAGTATACGGTGGCAAAGAACTGCATCACAAGATCTTCACTGTACGGATGGTGGAAGGCGACGAACGGGATCAAGCCAAGCCTCCCAAGAGCATTATACACACCAGGATAGATATGATCATTGTCCTGAAGAGCCTCCACATTGATTTTCTTGTGGGGGGCAAACTTGTTTTTCTTGGTCATGATCAGCTCAGAGAACACACGGTGTTGAAAATCACTCTTGAATCTTGGGTCAACCCCTGCATCAGTGTTTGGCACATAGAGGAAATCCTGCCTGCGAGCCCAAAGCTTTGGCTTGGTCCACTTAGAGAGAGGTAGATTCTTGACATTCCGACCTCCTGGGAGCACATGTTCCTCTCCTTCCTCATCAACATCATCAGCAGAATCATCCTCATCTTCTATCTCTGCATCTGCGGGGTTCTCATAGTGAGCATCTTCCTGCGAATCATACTCCTCTTCTGAATCCTCGGAGGCCTCAATCACTGGCTGCTTGGAGGCAGCACGGCGAACACGGCCCAGCTCAGAGCCCTGACCAATTCTTTCGGACGGCTGACGAAGAGCCAAAGTGAATTCCCTGGAACCTGCCTTGGTGCGCTTGCGACGGAGCTCGGACCTCTTGTCAGCAGAGTCTGAAACACAACAGCAATGAAACACAACAAACACGAGAGACACAAATAAGTACAAGTGCTCGAGAAGCTGGCGAGGAATGGAAGACAGAGAAGAAATAGGACTGGCACCACTGTGTACCCCGTGCACACGGGGGTCTGACCACCGTGGACACGGGGGTCCCGTGCGCACGGTACAAGGCCCGTGGACACAGGGTTCGCCCAGCGGCAACCACTTCCAGATCGAGATCCGGGAGTGAGTGCGGCAGGGAGAACCGCCACAGTAATGCCCATCCGATTCTAGTCTATCACAAGGGAACGACTGGCCTAGACTAGTAGAGGAGGAAACCCTAGACTAATAAGGATCCAAGGAGGAAAAAGAAGGACAAGGGGAGGGGGATACCAGAGGAGGACCCCATCCCGGGAGATCTCCACGGAGCAGCGAAGTCCCACGACGCACGGAGGAGCACCGGCGACAAGGAGGCGATGGCGGCGGCCTGGAGGCGATCTGGGGCGTGGAGGGGGCGACTGGGTGGGAAAGAACCCAAACCCACCACGTCCCACCTCTTCAGGGCCAGAAACCGCAGACCCCGTGCGCACGGAGGCCCGTGCGCACGGTACAAGGGCCGTGGGCACGGGGTCCCCGTGCGCACGGTACAAGGGCCGTGGGCACGGGGTATCCAGAGGATTTTGACAGGAAGAAGCTTGTTGGGTTATGGCTGAATGCAAATTCTTACCAAGACCCCAAAGAGCATTTCCGCCTCACTTCTGAACACATCGCAGAAGAAATCCAACACTACTAGAAAGGAGTATGTGTAGCACTTGCACTGGAAGAGAATCGAGAAACACACACACACCGAAACACGAACACAAGGACAAGAAGAACCACGCAAAAAAAGAAAAAAGATCCAACCTCCAACGGAGGGCGGTGGCCGAAGCCACCATGTTTGAGTTTGTTTGGTATGGCACCGCGAAGATATGAACCTTGGGCCCAAGACCAATACTCATCTTTGAAGCACAAATGCCATCTTCAAATGGCTAATGTGAAAGATTTTGTTCAATTTATGCACTAGTAGGATAAGATAGCTCATTAGTTGAGCTAGCTCCCCCTACTTAGGTGCCTACATCTAAAACAAGATACTAGTAGAGTATGTGTGTGTATGCAAGAACCTCAATCCAAGTTACTTATATCCACGATATTCAGCTCATGCCTTAACTCGCGGAATCTTGCTTCATCAAGTGGCTTGGTGAAAATGTCGGCAAGTTGCTTCTTGGTGTTGACATGGAATAAATCAATGTCTCCCTTGGCCACATGATCTCGAATGAAGTGATGATGAATCTCAATATGTTTGGTTCGGCTATGTTGCACTGGATTGTCGGCGATCTTGATTGCACTTTCATTGTCACAAAATAGAGGCACTTTGTCACATTTGACACCATAATCCATCAAAGTTTGCCTCATCCATAATAATTGTGCACAACAACTTCCTGCGGCAATGTACTCGGCCTCGGCGGTTGAAAGGGACACACAATTCTGCTTCTTTGAAGACCAACTTACCAATGACCTCCCTAGGAATTGACATGACCCGGAAGTGGACTTGCGGTCTACCTTGTCTCCGGCCCAATCCGAATCCGTATATCCCAATAACTTGAAAGTTGCTCCTTTGGGATACCAAAGGCCCAAGTTTGGGGTATGAACCAAATATCGAAGGATTCTTTTCACTGCCGAAAAATGGCTCTCCTTGTGAGCGGATTGAAATCTTGCACACATACACACACTCAACATAATATCTGGCCTAGATGCACAAAGGTAAAGCAAAGAACCGATCATAGAGCGATATACCTTTTGATCCACATCTTTACCATTGGGATCAAGATTAAGTTGGCCATTTGTGGGCATGGGCGTCTTCATGGGCTTGACATCTTGCATTTTGAACCTCTTGAGCATGTCTTGAATATAAAGTGCTTGGTTGATGAAGGTTCCTCCTCTCAATTGCTTCACTTGAAATCCGAGGAAAAACTTCAACTCTCCCATCATGCTCATAGCAAATTCCTTGGTCATAAGATTCTCAAACTCAACGTTAATAGCATGGTTAGTGGAACCAAAAATAATATCATCAACATATATTTGGCACACAAACAATTCTCCTTTTACCCTCTTCGTGAAGAGAGTGGAATCTATTAACCCGATCTGGAACCCCTTCTCGCTTAAGAACGCCGTAAGGTGATCATACCAAGCACGAGGTGCTTGTTTAAGTCCATAGAGCGCCTTATGGAGTTCATAAACGTGAGAGGGGTGATCAGGATCTTCGAAACCGGGAGGTTGTTTGACATACACCAACTCCTTAAGAGGACCATTAAGAAATGCACTCTTCACATCCATTTGATACAATTTAAAATCATGATGTGAAGCATATGCAAGCAAGATACGAATGGACTCAAGACGGGCAACGGGGGCAAAGGTTTCACCGAAGTCCAAACCTTCAACTTGGGTGAACCCTTGTGCCACTAACCTTGCCTTGTTTCTAGTGACTTGTCCATGCTCATCTTGTTTGTTCTTAAAGATCCACTTTGTTCCAATGACATTATGATGTTCTTTGGGTCTCTTCACAAGAGTCCATACTTTGTTGCGGGTGAAGTTGTTGAGTTCTTCATGCATGGCATTTACCCAATCCGGGTCGTCAAGTGCATCTTCAACCTTAAGGGGCTCAACACAAGAGACAAATGAGTGATGTTCACAAAAGTTTGCCAAACGTCTACGAGTAGTTACCCCTTTGTTGATGCTTCCATAAATGTTGTCGGTGAGATGTTGAAGATGCTTTAACTTGGCGGCCGCTTTTTGCACTTTGAGGGTAAGCTCTTCTTCACTTGGTTTTGAACTTGTGGAAGAAGCTTGGCCTTGGGAATGCTTTAGCCTTGGAGACACCCTTCTCTTCACAACCTCTAGTTCTTGATCACTTGGATGTGATGATGTGGAAGACACTTGAGGATGGGATTGATCTTGATCTTGATCAAGAGCTTGACCTTGGGCCTCACGGATTGGTTCTTCGCCATTTGGTTGAGCTTGCCCTTGATCTTGCTCGGGAACATGAGGGACTTGATCTTGTTCTTGGATAGGTTCATGATTTCCCATAGCATCTTGACCTTGTGGTGGCGGTGATGACTTCCCTTGTGGAGAATCCACAAGAGGGGCTCTTACTCCTTCTTCTTCTACTTGGACTTGGGGTGTTTCTTGTGGACGAATGTGGCCTATCCCCATAGTCCTTATAGCTTGTGAAGGAGCCTCATCACCTACAACACTAGGAACAATTTGCTCCGCACGGGAACCGTTATCTTCATCAAACTCCACATTTACCATTTCCTCAATACATCCGGTGGTTTTGTTGAAAACACGGTAAGCATGAGAGTTTGATGCATATCCAACAAATATGCCCTCATAAGTTTTAGGAGCAAACTTAGCTAAACGGGATTTCTTATTTAGAATGAAACACTTACAACCGAATACTCGAAAGTATTTGACGTTAGGCTTTCTCCCGATTAGGAGTTCGTAGGGAGTCTTGTTCTTGAGCTTACGAAGATAAAGCCGGTTTGTAGCATGGCACGCGGTGTTGATGGCTTCGGCCCAAAGCTTGTATGGAGACTTGTACTCGTCAAGCATGGTCCTTGCCATCTCAATGGGAGTCCGGTTCTTCCTTTCCGCAACACCATTTTGTTCGGGAGTGTATGGCGCGGCATATTGATGCTTGATCCCCTCATCGCTCAAGAACTCGTTCATAGTGTAATTTTTGAACTCGGTGCCGTTGTCACTTCGAATTGCCTTGATCTCACAATTATGTTGACGTTGAGCTTCTTTGGCAAAGTTGATGAAGGTGTCTTGAGTTTCATATTTAGTCTTGAGAAAGAACACCCATGTATATCTTGTATAGTCATCGACAATGACAAGGCAATATCTCCTCCCTCCCAAACTATCATAAGATGGAGGCCCAAAGAGATCCAAGTGAATGAGCTCGAGAGGCCTCAAAGTGGTAATGATAGTCGTCACCTTATGAGCTTTTTCATGAAGTTTTCCGGCAATGCAAGCACTACAAGGACGATCTTTGGCAAAAGACACATTGGTTAGTCCAAGGATGTGCTCCCCCTTTAAGAGAGCTTGTAAATTTCTCATGCCAACATGTGCTAGCCGACGGTGCCAAAGCCACCCCACATCGGCCTTGGCCATTAGACATGTTGCAAGATAAGTTTTCTCATTTGAGAAATCAACCACGTAAAGGTTGTCTTCAACATTCCCAACAAAGACCACTTTGAGATTGCTTCTCTTAAAGACGGTCACATGAAATTCACCGAAATGAGAATCATAACCGGCACGTGCCAATTGAATCGTAGAAAGTAAATTGTAGTGAAGGGATTGAACAAGCATGACATTCTTAAGTGATGCATCACTAGAGATTACCACCTTGCCCAAACCCAATACCTTGCCCTTCCTATTGTCACCAAAAGAGATGTTTGAAGTGGCCTTGAGCGAATCAATGAACTCCACAAGCATCTCCCTCTCTCCGGTCATATGATTGGTGCAACCACTATCGATCACCCATTGTGTTCCACCGGAGGTATAGTCCTACAAGAATCAAGCTTTGATTTTAGGTCCCCATTTTGCACTGGGTCCTAGAGAGTTAGCAACAAGGGTCTTAGGAACCCAAATAGTCCAAGCATAATCATCATAGTTAGTGCCAACAAATTTAGCAAAGGTATAACCATCATCTCCTCTCATGAGGACATAAGATGGGTTGTTCTTGCCGGCAAACTCTTTGGGAATGGCCTTGTCCCTAGTGACCTTGCCATCCCCAACATTCCCTTTTTCCTTCTCCTTCTCCTTGTGTCCTTCATGAACAAATGCTATCTTTTGTTGGGGAGGAGGAGTAGGACCGATCTTCTTCTTGTGGCTCTTCTTCTTCTTAGAAGAGGGGTCAAACCCAATTCCCTCCTTGGCAACACACTCCTTTTGGTTGCTCAAGAGGTCATTGAGGTTTTTCTCCCCTTGAATGCACGACACAAGCCCTTTCTCAATTTGGGCTTTTAACTTCTTATTCTCCTCTTGGAGAGAGGTGCAATCATGAGCAAATTTAGCCGTACAAGATTCATCATTTAAATCAATATGAGGGACGGAAGTAAGAGCCTTAATGGTTGTAGCTTTAAGTTGAGCATAAGACTCGGTGAGGGCAATGAGGTCACCTTTGAAAACCTTGGAACTAGTCACAAGGAGCTCATGTTCCTCAACAAGTCTCGTGTGATCAACTAGAAGCTTTTCAACCCTTACTTTAAGGGCATCTTTGTTCTCAAGAGCAAGTTGCAACGCATCATCGGTTTTAACGAAGTCAATTTTATGAGAAGACAAGGCTTCCTCAAGTGATGCTCTCATGACACTCTCTTCATGTAGCTCGTGCTCAAGGAGTTCGACTCTCTCTTTTTCCTCTATGACGAGGTTTTCAACGTTCTCAATAAAATCATCGCGTTCGGCGAGTGATTTAAGGAGATCGCTAAAACGAGCACGAGCTTCACCATGAAGAGTTTTCATGAAAGCCATCAAGGATTCCTCATCATTATCCACACCATCATCACACTCATCCTCCACTATCTCACATGAAACATTGGGAGTGTGGATGAAGGGTTTTAGAGATTTGGACTTTGTTTTTACCTCTTTGGCCATGAGGCAATGATGAGTGAACGGCTTGTCCTCGTTGGGAGAGTCGAAGAGGCCGGTGGTGGAGGAGGAGGTAGTGGCATGCATGGCAATGGCGGCCGTGCCCACATGATCATCATCACCATCATCTTCATCTCCGGACATGTACTCCTCATGAACAAGAGCCTTGTCATCTTTCCTCTTGGAAAACTTGGTGAACTTCTTCTTCTTGAGCACAAGCTTCTCGGACTTGTCTTCACGTCTCTCATAAGGACAATCGTGCACAAAATGTCTTGGGCTATCACAATTGTAGCATTTTCTTCGTCCAAACGATCTTCCTTGCATATTCTTCCCTTTGTTTGCCATGGTCCCGGAATATTTCTTGACCAAGAGAGCCAAGTCTTCCGCAAAGTCATTTGCCGGGCATGAGGTTTCAACATCTTCCTCACAAGTCTCTTCAACAACTTCTTCATCCCTTGAGGGTTGGGCAACTACTTTCTTGGCCTTCAATGCAAGATTTGAGTTCTTGGTGGCTTGAGCTATGGCAAAGGTCTTCTTGGACTTGGTCTCCAAAAGAACATGAGTTGAGAAAGTGGATACAACTTGTGCCGCGGTCAACTTTTGATAGTCCGGGCGTTGATGTATCATCATCACCATGGTATGTTCCGTGAGAACCATAGCATCAATGAACTTGTCCTTAATGAAATCATCATTTGCCCAAGTGCACCCAAAGGTTCTCAAATTGAGCACAAGAGACTTCAACCTTCGATATACCTCTTCCGCGGACTCACCCTCATTTCTCACAAATAGGTTGACTTCTTGCTTGAGCAAAGCCAACCAAGATCTTCGAATTGCTTCATCACCTTCGAGGGCCTCCTCAAGGCAATCCCAAATTTCCTTGGCGGTCTTGAGTAGAGCAATGGAGTCACTATAGTCATCGGTCACCGCGGTGCGCAACATGTTGTGGGCGGTAGCATTGAGTTGATCATCAACCGCTTCTCTTGGAGTGAGATTCATGGGATCCTTGGGGTTGAAACCGTTGACAACAATCCACCATAGTTGTGTAGATGCACTGCGAATATGAGACTCCATATCTAGCTTCCACTTAGCAAATGCATTAGCTTTCAAAGGGGGCGGAGGCCCCACAGGATTAATGCGAGGGTGCTGCAAGGGTTGTGGTGAGTAAAAGGGTTCCACGGCATTGTACTTGGGAACTTGAGTGCGAGCCGGGGATGCAAGAGGTTCTCTCGAATCATCCGCATCATGAACCGCATTTGGATCAAATGAGTTTGAGGCGGATGTCGAGGGCTTTAAGCGAGCATCAATTTCCTCCTTGACCGAGGAGCGAACTTCTTTCAACATAGCAGTTTTGAGGTCCGCAAACATTGAAAGAATATCGGCCGCGGTCAACGGGGCCCCCGGGTTAATGGGGGCGACGGGAGCAACGGCCGGAGCAACAAGTGCGTCGGCCGCGGTGGGGGGTAGGTTTTGACCATCCTCCGCAAGTGGTGCGTCACCTCCCTCATTCCCTAGATCGACCATATCCTCTAAGGTTGTAAAACCTTATATTAGAGCACGAGGCTCTGATACCAATTGAAAGGATCGATACGGTCGACTAGAGGGGGGGTGAATAGGAGACTACAAATTTTACTCTTTCTTGTCAATTTTAAGGCTTAGCGGATAAAAAGGGTTCACTGGATATGCAACTAGGTGAACACAACCTATATGACAAGCAAGCTCTAAGCTAAATATGCTAGGCAACAAACTAATTAGCAAGCCAACAAGCATACAAGGCTAAGTAAAGTGCGGGAAAGGATTAACCACAAGTGAGACGAGGACGCAGATTTTATCCCGAAGTTCACTCTTCCTTGGGGAAGAGCTACTCTCCGTTTGGAGCGGTGCCGGAGCCAAAGCTTTCAGAACGCCACCGAAGGCTCATCGTAATCTCCTTCGAGTCACCCCCAACGGATGAGCCTCGAATCACTCGGGGTTGGTCTTGAAGGCGACCACCACACCTTTACAAACTTCTCCGGAGCACACCACAAGCAAGGAAGCTTCCGGAGGAACCTCTAACCGCCTAGGAGCCCAAGCTCCAAGAGTAACAAGTCATGGTGGATGAATGTTGCGGGGAACGCGATTTGGTCTGGTCAAAGTGTAGACCGGGTCTTGCTCTCCCAATCCCCAAAGTTTCAACAAGATTGGGTGGAGGGATTGAGAGTAGTGAGCAAAATGGGGTGTAGAAATGGAGGAGCTCAACAAGACATTAGGGTTAGGGGATGGAGGAGGAAGAAGGGGGCTTATATAGTGTTCTTGGCTGGGAGGGGATTTCTGCCCGTTGGACCCCGTGCGCACGGGCCAAGTCAGCCCCGTGCGCACGGGGTGTCCAGTGAGTTTCGAGGTACCCCGTGCGCACGGGGGTCAGAGACCCCGTGCGCACGGGGTGTCCCGAAATATTCTGACTACCCCGTGCGCACGGGGGTCAGAGACCTCGTGCACACGGGGTGTCCAGAAGATTTCTGATGAAACATCACAGGACACCACGGCAAAGCACACAATAAGTGGAATATCTGAGGAGGTGTAGGAGGGCTGGTGTATCTGTCTTGGAGGCATTCCCACACGACACTAACTCCACGAAGACCCCTCTTGATAGTGCGGTTTTACCTACGACTCAAATCGAACCAAAACGAAAAACCTTCGAGTCGCCGGTAACCACGCCTTTGATCTTTTTGGACTGGGGGGTCGCACACCTCCATCAATGGACACCTTGGAACCAAAGTCCTGAGATAAACTTTAGCAACCAACATTAGTTCCACTAACCACATTGTCATCACACCAAAATATAATCTAAGTGATACTTGCACTTTCAACTGCCACCAAGCTACAAAAGCTTTGTGATGAACTATAATATGCAAGGGATGGTAAGAAAATTCCCGAGCTCTTCGTGATGCTAAAAGCTGCGGAGGTAGAAATCAAGAAGGAGCATCAAGTGTTGATGGTCAACAAGACCACCAGTTTCAAGAAGAAGGGCAAAGGGAAGAAGGGGAACTTCAAGAAGAACGGCAAGCAAGTTGCTGCCCAAGTGAAGAAGCCCAAGTCTGGACCTAAGCCTAAGACTGAGTGCTTCTACTGCAAAGGGTCTGGTCACTGGAAGCGGAACTGCCCCAAGTATTTGGCGGATAAGAAGGATGGCAAAGTGAAAGGTATATTTAATATACATGTTATTGATGTGTACTTAACTAATGCTCGCAGTAGCGCCTGGGTATTTGATACTGGTTATGTTGCTCATATTTGCAACTCGAAACAGGGGCTACAGATTAAGCAAAGATTGGCTAAGGACGAGGTGACGATGCGCGTGGGAAATGGTTCCAAAGTCGATGTGATCGCGGTCGGCACGCTACCTCTACATCTACCTTCGGGATTAGTTTTAGACCTGAATAATTGTTATTTTGTGCCAGCGTTGAGCATGAACATTATATCTGGATCTTGTTTGATGCAAGACAGTTATTCATTTAAATCAGAGAATAATGGTTGTTCTATATATATGAGTAATATCTTTTATGGTCATGCACCCTTGATGAGTGGTCTATTTTTGTTGAATCTCGATAGTAGTGATACACATATTCATAGTATTGAAGCCAAAAGATATAAGTTTAATAATGATAGTGCAACTTATTTGTGGCACTGCCGTTTAGGTCATATTGGTGTAAAGCGCAAGAAGAAACTCCATGCTGATGGGCTTTTGGAATCACTTGATACTTGCGAACCATGCCTCATGGGCAAGATGACTAAGACTCCGTTCTCCGGAACAATGGAGCGAGCAATAGACTTGTTGGAAATAATACATACTGATGTATGCGGTCCGATGAGTGTTCACGCTTGCGGCGGGTGTCGTTATTTTCTGACCTTCACAGATGATTTGAGCAGATATGGGTATATCTACTTGATGAAACATAAGTCTGAAACATTTGAAAAGTTCAAAGAATTTCAGAGTGAAGTGGAAAATCATCGTAACAAGAAAATAAAATTTCTACAATCTGATCGTGGAGGAGAATATTTGAGTTGCGAGTTTGGTCTTCATTTGAAACAATGCGGAATAGTTTCACAACTCACGCCACCTGGAACACCACAGCGTAATGGTGTGTCCGAATGTCGTAACCGCACTTTATTAGATATGGTGCGATCTATGATGTCTCTTACTGATTTACCGCTATCGTTTTGGGGTTATGCTTTAGAGACGGCCGCATTCACGTTAAATTGGGCACCATCTAAATCCGTTGAGAGGACACCTTATGAACTGTGGTTTGGCAAGAAACCCAAGTTGTCGTTTCTGAAAGTTTGGGGCTGCGATGCTTATGTGAAAAAGCTTCAACCTGATAAGCTCGAACCCAAATCGGAGAAATGTGTCTTCATAGGATACCCAAAGGAGACTGTTGGGTACACCTTCTATCACAGATCCGAAGGCAAGATATTCGTTGTTAAGAATGGATCCTTTGTAGAGAAGGAGTTTCTCTCGAAAGAAGTGAGTGGGAGGGAAGTAGAACTTGATGAGGTAATTGTACCTGCTCCCGAATTGGAAAGTAGTTCATCACAAAAATCAGTTCTAGTGATTCCTACACCAATTAGTGAGGAAGCTAATGATAGTGATCATGAAACTTTAGATCAAGTTACTACTGAACCTCGTACGTCTACCAGAGTAAGATCCGCACTAGAGTGGTATGGTAATCCTATTCTGGACGTTATGTTACTAGACCATAACGAACCTACAAACTATGAGGAAGCTATGATGAGCCCAGATTCCGCAAAATGGCTTGAGGCCATGAAATATGAGATATGATCCATGTATGAGAACAAAGTGTGGACTTTGGTTGACTTGCCCGATGATCGGCAAGCCATCGAGAATAAATGGATCTTCAAGAAGAAGACCGATGCTCACGGTAATGTTACTGTCTTCAAAGCTCGACTTGTTGCGAAAGGTTTTCGACAAGTTCAAGGAGTTGACTATGATGAGACTTTCTCACCCGTAGCGATGCTTAAGTCTGTCTGAACCATGTTAGCAATTGCCGCATTTTATGATTATGAAATTTGGCAGATGGATGTCAAAACTGCATTCCTGAATGGATTTCTGGAAGAAGAGTTGTATATGATGCAACCAGAAGGTTTTGTCGATCCAAAGGATGCTAACAAAGTGTGCAAGCTCCAGCGATCCATTTATGGACTGGTGCAAGCCTCTCGGAGTTGGAATAAACGTTTTGATGGTGTGATCAAAGCATATGGTTTTATACAGACTTTTGGAGAAGCTTGTATTTACAAGAAAGTGAGTGGGAGCTCTGTAGCATTTCTAATATTATATGTGGATGACATATTGCTGTTTGGAAATGATACAGTATTTCTGGATAGCATAAAAGGATACTTGAACAAGAATTTTTCAATGAAAGACCTCGGTGAAGCTGCTTATATATTGGGCATCAAGATCTATAGAGATAGATCAAGACGCTTAATAGGACTTTCACAAAGCACATACCTTGATAAGATTTTGAGAAGTTCAAAATGGATCAGTCAAAGAAAGGGTTCTTGCCTATGTTGCAAGGTGTGAAGTTGAGTGAGACTCAATGCCCGACCACTACAGAAGATAGAGAGAAAATGAAAGTCATTCCCTATGCTTCAGCCATAGGTTCTATCATGTATGCAATGTCGTGTACCAGACCTGATGTGTGCCTTGCTATAAGTATAGTAGGGAGGTACCAAAGTAATCCAGGAGTGGATCACTGGACAACGGTCAAGAATATCCTGAAATACCTGAAAAGGACTAAGGATATGTTTCTCGTTTATGGAGGTGACAAAGAACTCGTCGTAAAAGATTACGTCGATGCAAGCTTTGACACTGATCCGGATGACTCTAAGTCGCAAACCGGATACGTGTTCATATTGAACGGTGGATCTGTCAGTTGGTGCAGTTCTAAGCAGAGCGTCGTGGCGGGATCTACGTGTGAAGCGGAATACATAGCTGCTTCAGAAGCAGAAAATGAAGGAGTCTGGATGAAGGAGTTCATATCCGATCTAGGTGTCATACCTAGTGCATGGGGTCCAATGAAAATCTTTTGTGACAATACTGGTGCAATTGCCTTGGCGAAGGAATCCAGATTTCACAAGAGAACCAAGCACATCAAGAGACGCTTCAATTCCATCCGTCATCAAGTGTCGGAAGGAGACATATAGATTTGCAAGATACATATGGATCTGAATGTTGCAGACCCGTTGACTAAGCCTCTCTCATGAGCAAAACATGATCAGCACCAAGACTCCATGGGTGTTAAAATCATTACAATGTAATCTAGATTATTGACTCTAGTGCAAGTGGGAGACTGAAGGAAATATGTCCTAGAGGCAATAATAAAGTTCTTATTTATATTTCCTTATATCATGATAAATGTTTATTATTCATGCTAGAATTGTATTAACCGGAAACTTAATACATGTGTGAATTTATAGACAAACAGAGTGTCACTGGTATGCCTCTACTTTGACTAGCTCGTTAATCAAAGATGGTTAAGTTTCCTAGCCATAGACATGTGTTGTCATTTGATTAACAGGATCACATCATTAGAGAATGATGTGATTGACTTGACCCATCTGTTAGCTTAGCACGATGATCGTTTAGTTTGTTGCTATTGCTTTCTTCATGACTTATACATGTTCCTATGACTATGAGATTATGCAACTCCCGAATACCGAGGAACACTTAGTGTGCTATCAAACGTCACAATGTAACTGGGTGATTATAAAGATGCTCTACACGTGTCTCCGATGGTGTTTGTTGGGTTGGCATAGATCGAGATTAGGATTTGTCACTCCGTGCTTCGGAGAGGTATCTCTGGGCCCTCTCGGTAATGCACATCAATATAAGCCTTGCAACCAATGTGACTAATGAGTTAGTTGCGGGATGATGCATTACGGAACGAGTAAAGAGACTTGCCGGTAACGAGATTGAACTAGGTATTGAGATACCTCGATCGAATCTCAGGCAAGTAACATACCGATGACAAAGGGAACAACGTATGTTGTTATGCGGTTTGACAGATAAAGATCTTCGTAGAATATGTAGGAACCAATATGAGCATTCAGGTTCCGCTATTGGTTATTGACCGGAAGTGAGTCTCGGTCATGTCTACATAGTTCTCGAACCCGTAGGGTCCGCACGCTTAACGTTCGATGACGGTCGGTATTACGAGTTTATGTGTTTTGATGTACCAAAGGTTGTTCGGAGTCCCGGATGTGATCACGGACATGACGAGGAGTCTCGAAATGGTCGAGACATAAAGATTGATATATTGGGCCATGTTATTCGGACTCCGGAAGTGTTCTGGGAGGTTTCGGATAAAACCGAAGTGCATGAGGGTTACCTGAACCCCCCCCCCCCCGGGAAGTTATTGGGCCCTTAGTGGGCTTTAGGGGAGAGAGAGGGCAGCAGCCAGGAGGTGACCCCCCCCCAAGGGAGTCTGAATTGGACTAGGGGGAGGGGGTGCGGCCCCTCTTTCCCTCTCCCTCCCCCTCTCCTTCCTTCTTCTCCTAGTTGGACTAGGAAGGAGGAATCCTACTCCTACTAGGAGGAGGATTCCTCTGCCCTTAGCGCGCCCATGATGGCCGGCCGGCCTCCCCCTTGCTCCTTTATATAAGGGGGCAGGGGGGCACCCTAGGACACACAAGTTGACAGTTGTCTTAGCCGTGTGCGGTGCCCCCCTCCACAAATTTCCACCTCGGTCATATCGTTGTAGTGCTTAGGCGAAGCCCTGCGTCGGTAACTTCATCATCACCATCATCACGCTGTCATGCTGACGAGATGGATCTAGAGTTCGTGGGACGTCATCGAGCTGAACGTGTGCAGATCGTGGAGGTGTCATACCTTCGGTGCTAGGATCGGTCGGATCGTGAAGACGTACGACTACATCAACCGCCTTGTCATAACGCTTCCGCTTTCGGTCTACGAGGGTACGTAGACAACACTCTCCCCTCTCGTTGCTATGCATCACCTAGATAGATCTTGCGTGTTCGTAGGAATTTTTTTGAAATTACTGCGTTCCCCAACAGGGCCTGCCTTTGAAAGAATGATGTATTGGTGTCACCTTCGGTGAGGTACAACAGGCGTGATCTTTGACTCGCGATAGTTCTTTCGAGCGAGCACAACCCCAATAACTTTTTCTTCAGCAGCTTGCGCAAGGAATGTTCCTCATCCGAGAGAGATCTCGACTCCGCGGCCACATCAAGCCTCCCAATAACCTCCATTGCAATCGCTAGTTGCAAGCGAACATTTCCAATCCACCTATCACTCCAGCTTTGAAGGGCTTTTGCTGTGGCATGAAGTTTATTATCCAGGACCTCAAATGGATTACCATCAGATGGAACCGCATGCCAGGCCTCACGCACCGTGTCCATGAAACCATCGGCTTTGGGCCAGAAGCTTTCAAACTCGAACCGCCGCCCAATCTGAAATTCAGCATCGAGGTCAACGAGCAATGGGCAGTGGTCAGAGGTTGTCGTACTCATGGCAGTTAGCAAGTTTCTCGGGAATATATCTTCCCAGGAGTTAGTTACGAAGATGTTGGGTTCCGCCTTTCATTCGACCAAGTGTAACGTCGTCCATTTAGATAAAGTTCCTTGAGCTCCAGCCGGTTTAGGAAGGCTCGGAACCTCGCAATCATCCTGCGGTTGAAAGTGGCTCTGTTCTTGTCCTCGGGATTTACAAGCAAGTTGAAGTCGCCTACAACTGTGCAAGCACCATCATGAAGACCACGTACATCCCTGATGCGGAGCATCCTATGGACATCACCATGTCAAGAGTCCGTTTGGCAAGTGTCATGTGCGACCTCTACTTCACATACACAAAGGTGAATCATCTCCTTTACACGTGCTCACTTGACCCCTTCGAGGATGGTATACTACTTGACACTTCTCCCGTGTGCATGCATAGGTATTGTCAGAGCATCACGGATGTTGAGGAGGAGTGCAAGCGCCAAGGAACAACTACACCATCCGCGAGGGAAGCATGGAAGCGACGATGGAAGAAGACGGAGACAGTTCCCAGGACCCGGACATCCGGCCCTGGCTCGGACATCTGGCCCCTGAAGATGTCAACGACGGCAGCAGCCCTGCAGCCGAAGTGCTACAGGCCCCGGACATCCGGTGCCTCACCAACACCTGGACATCCGGCCTCGCCCCCGGAAATCCGGCAGAGGCGTATTCCAGAGAGCACCGAGGCCAGCCCCGCCAGCCCGGACATCCGGCTCCCCGTGAAGCCCCGGACATCTGGCCCGATGCCCGGACATCCGGCCCCCTTGCCTGCGTGCAGTGCTTTTGGGCCGAGGCCCATGTACCCCTTCACCCCTTAGACTATATATACTTCCCCTCCACCTATGTTTTAGGGTTAGCAAAGGATTAGCTCATTTAGAGATAGAGCTTTGCTCATCCATACGGATCTACTCCACGAGAGAGACTGCGGCCTCTACGGAGAAGATCCACCTTGGATTCAAGACCCCTCATGGGAAGATCCCCTCGTGGATTCAAGACCTCCTCACAGAGATGAACTAGTCACCCTATGTATCGTCCTTTGTTGGATTTGGATCGTGTATCTCTTTGTGTTTCGAGGATCTAGCACATGTGTGATCGCTTCTTGTCTATTTGAGTGTTTTCTCTCGTTTCTCCTCGTGATCCCCCCCGCGTTTCCCCTTGTGTTATTTGTAGGATCCCCTCCAATCGTGAAAGATCGGACGTCTAGGGTTCTACCCTACATCAATCCCTAATCTCTTGGAGGAATTCAATCTTCTCTGCATCGCCCTGGGGTCCATATACACCCGTGAGCCACCACATGGGCGTCCCCTCTTGGGTAACGAGGCCAGTAACCGTGTTGGCCATGACATGTCTGTTAGAGATAGAGACCACCAAACTGTCCCAGGCTAGAAGGAGCCCACCACGAGTACCCACCGCGGGAACATAATAGAAACCGTCAAATTTATTGCTAAGACATTGCCTTACAACATCCGCCGTGATAACTTCCATCTTAGTCTCCTGAAGACACACTATGCTTGCATTAGAAGTAGCCACCACTTGGTATACCGAGCTCCGATGTGCCGGAGAGTTTAATCCACGTACGTTCCACACAAGAGTCTTCGGTGGTTGTGACAACATAGCGAAGGCCTACCTCTACCATAGCAGTGCAGCACTACTGGCCCTGCACAACCAACTCATCATCGCCCGACAATGGCAGGGCCGAGGCGTCCCATCCGAATAGAGCCAGGATCGCCTTGATGTGGCAATCCAACATCGGTTTGTCAAACAATTCCATGTAGGCTTCAAGTGCCGCGTCACTGATCACATTGCCTTCATTTGCAAGACAGAGCTTCCGGATGAGGACCGCCTGTTGCTTAGAAGCCCTAGACCCACGCCTCGCTTTGGCCAGCCGAATGCTACGGCACGGAGTGGTAATTTGCGGCCTCTTTTGCCTAGGCCTCTTTTGCTGCTTAGGGACCGCCCTAGCTTGCGGCTGCACAAGGAGTGGGGTGAGAGCTTGCCGCAGTCCCGAGCATAATTGGTCAACTTAGTCCTGGAAGGAAGGCTGCGCCTGTACCTGCACCACTGGGGTAGATGGTGCGTCTGCATGTTCAGACAAACAGACCAAAAACCAGCCCTCCTTCGACATCCATGGCGGCGTCACATCTGCAAGCCTTGCGGGCCCCAGCGTAGTTGGAGTTGATCCCACCGAATCAAGCGAGCCAGCAAATAGGCAACTGGCCAAGCGGTCACTCTCCGCCTCGGGGCACGGAAGATTCTCCTGGACTGAGCCACGCTGTCCAGCTGGAAGGGATAGAGGCCAATCCCCAATCCTGATCGATGGTGGGGAGGCAGATTTGTCGCCAGGCTGGGCGGGGGCCCCCGCAGATGGTTCTGGCCGCGCCTGCCCACCGCACCCACCCACAGAATCATAGCACGATCGTGGGAGCGACAACGCACCTTGTGGGCCGCCCCTGCTTTCCACCGACAGCGGGCCCGGGTCCAAAGGAGAGCCAATCACCTACGCGCCAACCTCGGGAACACCACCAACGCTATCCACCTCTATCGAGCCGACCGAGCCTGCCAGCCAGACCGCGGTAGCTGATCCGATCGTATCCGCGCCCAGACTTTCCAGTGGGCCATGTTGACTGGTCAAGGCACCCATTTGAACGTCCCACTGACTGACCGGCGACGGGGCCGATGCCGCCGAGGAGCCAGCCGGCGACCTAGTCGAAGACGGCGGCGCACGTCGATCACCACCAGGCCCAGGCGCACGACCACCACCCCGACCGCCATCCCGAGCATCATCTCGGTCGTCCTCCGAGGGCGACGAGGGGGGGGGGGGCGGCGGCGACGGGTGAACATCCACCGGAGGACCGAGAGGAACAACAACCTCCTGGGAAATGTCTACCGGGTACCAGAGTGCATCCACCTCAGAATCCGAATGACGAGAATGCTCGCTCCTACGGTTCGGCTCCTCCACGACAAGGATCCGCCGGTCAGGGATACACACAGGATCATCAGTGCGGAGCCAAACCCTGAAGCCTGCCATGTCGTGCCGCGATTCTGTGGCCTCAACGACCTTAACGACGATACCCAGGCCGTGCAGGAGGGTGTCCGCCGTGCGCCTAGTCCACGAGTTGGCCGGAACCCCACGGAGGACCAACGGAACGAGAAACGGCATGGAGATGCCAGTGGCGCCGGAGAGATGGGACCAGGGCGAGAACATCATATCAAACAGAGGCGAGCTGGCCCGGCCCCGGCGAAGCATCCGGTTCCTAAGCTCCACGGAACGGCAGAGGACAAGGAAATCCTGTGGGTAGTAGCTCCTGATCGACATGTCCAGAGGCATGACCTTGAATTCTTCCACAATTGCCGCAACCGCCGCGGCGAGGTCCGCGGCCTAACGAGATCCCACGACGGTGACCACGACCGCGCGAGAGAGCTCCTCTTCCAGGACGCGAATGTCAGGCCCTGACTCCATGAAGCAGCAGTCAATCTGATCCTCCACCACATACTGCAAGGCCACGAGAGAGGCCGCCGGGGCCAACGACATAGAGAACACTAGTCCAGCAACACTGCCAGTAGTCTTGGCACAGACAACCTGACTCCACGGCATGCCCACGCGGACGGCACCCTGCGGCGGCGGGCCCGGTGGCGGTGGAGGAAGGCGCGCAGGGGGCGAGGGATGCGCGGGGGGAGCGGCGGGAACTGCAGAGCGGCCTCGGCCGAGGAAGGCGGGCGGGGGCGAAGCGCAGGCGTCGGGCGGGCCTCCACCGGCGACGAGCTTCGAGGGCGGGGACGCGTGCAGCCCCGGGAGATGTGGTTGTATCCGCCACAACGGACGCACTTGGTCGGGTTGGTGCAGTTGCGGGAGATGTGGCCGTCGTCCTCGCCACAATTGTAGCAGCAGCCATGGAGCTCCGCCGGGAGGGTCAGACTCCGGGGTCGGGCAGAGAGAAAACCTCCACCCAGTGGACGGGGGGCCGGAGGCCGGCGGTCCTTCTGGCCACGAACCCACAGCCAAGGCGCGCCCTCCTCACCTAGGGCGGTGATACGTATCCAACTTATCTATAATTTTTTATTGTTTCATGCTATTATATTATCTGTTTTGGATGTTTAATGGGCTTTAATATGCTCTTTTATATTATTTTCGGGACTAACCTATTAACCGGAGGCCTAGTGCCAGTTTCTGTTTTTTTTGCCTATTTTAGTGTTTTGCAGAAAAGGAATATCAAACGAAATGAAACCTTCGCGATGATCTTTCTTGGACCGAACGCAATCCAGAAGACTTGGAGTTGAAGTCTAGAACTCTGCGAGGCGGCCACGAGGCAGGAGGGCGCGCCCAGGGGGTAGGCGCGCCCCCACCCTTGTGGGCCCCACGGAGCTCCATCGACGTATTTCTTTCGCCTATATATACTCTTATACCCTAAAAACATCAAGGGGAGCCACGAAACCACTTTTCCACCGCCGCAACTTTCTGTACCTGTGAGATCCCATCTTGGGGGCTTTTCCGGCGATCTGCCGGAGGGGAATTGGATCACGGAGGGCTTCTACATCAACACCATAGCCTCTCCGATGAAGCATGAGTAGTTTACCACAGACCTTCGGGTCCATAGTTATTAGCTAGATGGCATCTTCTCTCTCTTTGATTCTCAATACAAAGTTCTCCTCGATGTTCTTGGAGATCTATTTGATGTAATACTCTTTTGCGGTGTGTTTGCCGAGATCCAATGAATTCTGGATTTATGATCAAGTTTATCTATGAATATTATTTGGTTCTTCTCTGAATTCTTATATGCATGATTTGATATCTTTGCAAGTCTCTTCGAATTATCGGTTTAGTTTGGCCTACTAGATTGATCTTTCTTGCAATGGGAGAAGTGCTTAGATTTGGGTTCAATCTTGCGGTGTCCTTTCCCAGTGACAGTAGGGGCAGCAAGGCACGTATTGTATTGTTGCCAGCGAGGATAAAAAGATGGGGTTTATATCATATTGCTTGAGTTTATCCCTCTACATCATGTCATCTTGCTTAATGCTATACTCTGTTCTTATGAACTTAATACTCTAGATGCATGCTGGATAGCGGTCGATGTGTGGAGTAATAGTAGTAGATGCAGAATCGTTTCGGTCTACTTGACACGGACGTGATGCCTATATTCATGATCATTGCCTAGATATTCTCATAACTATGTGCTTTTCTATCAATTGCTCGGTAGTAATTTGTTCACCCACCGTAATACATGCTATCATGAGAGAAGCCACTAGTGAAACCTATGGCCCCCGGGTCTATTTTACATCATATTAGTTTCCCGTCAACTTGCCAATTTCTGTCGCCGTTTATTTTGCAATCTTTACTTTCCAATCCATACAACAAAAATACCAAAAATATTTACTTTACTATCTTTATTAGATCTCACTTTTGCGAGTGACCGTGAAGGGATTGACAACCCCTTTATCGCGTTGGTTGCAAGGTTCTTGATTGTTTGTGCAGGTACTAGGTGACTTGTGTGTTGTCTCCTACTGGATTGATACTTTGGTTCTCAAAAACTAAGGGAAATACTTACGCTACTTTGCTGCATCACCCTTTCCTTTTCAAGGGAAAACCAACGCATGCTCAAAAGGTAGCAAGAAGGATTTCTGGCGCCGTTGCCGGGGAGATCTACGCCAAGTCAAGACATACCAAGTACCCATCATAAACTCTTCTCCTTCGTATTACATTATTTGCCATTCGCCTCTCGTTTTCCTCTCCCCCACTTCTAAAACGATTTTCGAAAAGATTTGCCTTTTCTTCGCCCTTCTTCCGTTCGATCTTTCGTTTGCTTGTGTTACCATGTGCCTTCTTTTTGGTTGCATCTTCCCTTGCTAAAAGTTTATGGATCCTCATCCACTTGCCAATCTTTTTAAGAGATCCAATTACGATGAACCAATTCCTAATGATTTGAGTGCACTAGATTATCTTTATGAGGTTTTGCTTGAAATCCGTGAATCTGAAAATTGTGATGAAGTGCTTTATGAAGTGATTCACGATAGATCTTTAAATAAAAAGCATGATTGCAATGGTTTTACTATAAATTCTATTGATGTCAAATGTGCTAATAATATGCAAAACCCTAAGCTTGGGGATGCTAGTTTTGCTATGTCCTCTACTTATTGCAATGATCATGATTGGGGTGATTCTTCTTATGATCTTGAAAATTTATTTCAGCCCCATGATGAATATGAGATTGATAATAGTGTTTGTAATAATATTTAAAGTGGGTTTGGAAGAGTGTCAACTTTAGATCCCACATATTTGGAGTATGTTCAATCTTATGAAATTTTTGATAAAAGTGGGTTTGGAGAGGTCATGACTTTAGTTAATGATATTCCCACTATTTTGGAAGAGTGCCAACTTTGCATGCATGTGGATCATGTAGAGAAAAATCTATGTGATAGCTATATCTTTGAATTTGAATATGATCCCACATGTAATTATTATGAGAGAGGAAAATACGTTTGTAGAAATTTTCATGTTACTAAATTACCTCTCTTCTTGTTGAGATTGATCTTGTTTCTTTCTTCTCCTCTGCATATGCTAGGATTTGCTTGCCTTGATAATTTGTTTGCCTATAAGATGCCTATGCATAGGAAGTATGTTAGACTTAGATGTGTTTTTCACATGCTTCATGATGCTCTCTTTATGTTTCAATTGCTATCTTTCATGTGAGCATCATTGAAATCTCATTGCCTAGCTAAAAAGGCTTTAAAGAAAAGTGCTTGTTGGGAGACAACCCAATATTTTTCTTTACTGTTTAGAAATAAATAATTCATCTAGATTCTGTTTAGATGTGGTTTTATGTTTTAATTAGTGTTTGTGCCAAGTAGAACCTTTGGGAAGACTTGGGTGAAGTCTTTGCGATCTTGCTGTAAAAAACAGAAACTTTTGCGCTCACGAGATTAGCTGCCATATTTTACTGGAGAGTGCTTTTAGGTTGATTCCTTTTGCAGATGATTAATAGACAAATTACTCACGTCCACCAATTTATTTCATAATTTTTGGAGTTACAGAAGTATTCGAATGGTACAGATTGCTACAGACTATTCTGTTTGCTTATTTTGATGAATCTATGAGTAGTATCGGGGGTATGAACCATAGAGAAGTTGGAATACAGTAGTTTTAACACCAATATAACAAATAATGAGTTCATTACAGTACCTTAAAGTGGTGGTTTATTTTCTTATACTAACGGAGCTCATGAGATTTTCTGTTAAATTTTGTGTTGTGAAGTTTTCAAGTTTTGGGGTAAAGATTTGATGGATTTTGGAATAAGGAGTGGCAAGAGCCTAAGCTTGGGGATGCCCAAGGCACCCCAAGGTAAAATTCAAGGACAACCAAAAGCCTAAGCTCGGGGATGCCCCGGAAGGTATCCCCTCTTTCGTCTTCGTCTATCGGTAACTTTACTTGAGGCTATATTTTTATTCACCACATGATATGTGTTTTGCTTGGAGCGTCTTGTATGATTTGAGTCTTTGCTTTTTAGTTTACCACAATCATACTTTCTGTACACACCTTTTGGAGAGACACGCATGAATCGGAATTTATTAGAATACTCTATGTGCTTCACTTATATCTTTTGAGCTAGATAATTTTGCTCTAGTGCTTCACTTATATCTTTTTAGAGCACGGTGGTGGTTTTATTTTATAGAAATTATTGATCTCTCATGCTTCACTTATGTTATTTTGAGAGTCTTTTAGAATAGCATGGTAATTTGCTTTGGCTATAAAATTAGTCCTAATATGACGAGCATCCAAGATGGGTATAATAAAAACTATCATATAAAGTGCATGAAATACTATGAGAAGTTTGATTCCTTATGATTGTTTTGAGATATGAAGATGGTGATATTAGAGTCATGCTAGTTGAGTAGTTGTGAATTTTAGAGATACTTGTGTTAAAGTTTGTGATTCCCGTAGCATGCACGTATGGTGAACCGTTATGTGATGAAGTCGGAGCATGATTTATTTATTGATTGTCTTCCTTATGAGTGGCGGTCGGGGACGAGCGATGGTCTTTTCCTACCAATATATCCCCCTAGGAGCATGCGCCTAGTACTTCGTTTCGATAACTAATAGATTTTTGCAATAAGTTTGTAAGTTCTTTATGACTAATGTTGAGTCCATGGATTATACGCACTTTCACCCTTCCACCATTGCTAGCCTCTCTAATACTGCGTAACTTTCGTCGGTATCATACACCCACCATATACCTTCCTCAAAACAGCCACCATACCTACCTATTATGGCATTTCCATAGCCATTCTGAGATATATTGCCATACAACTTTCCACCGTTCCGTTTATTATGAATCGTTCCGTCATTGTCATATTGCTTTGCATGATCATGTAGTTGACTTCGTATTTGTGGAAAAGCCACCGTTCATGATTTTCATACATGTCACTCTTGATTCATTGCACATCCCGGTACACCGCCGGAGGCATTCAATAGAGTCATATTTTGTTCTAAGTATTGAGTTGTAATTCTTGAGTTATAAGTAAATAAAAGTG
Source organism: Triticum aestivum (assembly GCF_018294505.1). Classification (NCBI taxonomy): domain Eukaryota; kingdom Viridiplantae; phylum Streptophyta; class Magnoliopsida; order Poales; family Poaceae; genus Triticum; species Triticum aestivum. The sequence continues at coordinate 389,967,121 of NC_057814.1, read as the reverse complement.
TGATGATCATCATTATTAGAGCATTGTCCCAGTGAGGAAAGGATGATGGAGACTATGATTCCCCCAGTCGGGATGAGACTCCGGACGAAAAAAAGAGGCCATAAAAAAAGAGAGAAAGGCCCAAATAAAAAAAATAAGAGAAAAAGAGAGAAGGGACAATGCTACTATCCTTTCTCCACACTTGTGCTTCAGAGTAGCACCATGATCTTCATGATAGAGAGTCTCCTATGTTGTCACTTTCATATACTAGTGGGAATTTTACATTATAGAACTTGGATTGTATATTCCAATGATGGGTTTCCTCAAATTGCCCTAGGTCTTCGTGAGCAAGCAAGTTGGATGCACACCCACTTAGTTTCTTTTGTTGAGCTTTCATACACTTATAGCTCTAGTGCATCCGTTGCATGGCAATCCCTACTCACTCACATTGATATCTATTGATGGGCATCTCCATAGCCCATTGATACGCCTAGTTGATGTGAGACTATCTTCTCCTTTTTGTCTTCTCCACAACCATCATTCTATTCCACCTATAGTGCTATGTCCATGGCTCACGCTCATGTATTGCGTGAAAGTTGAAAAAGTTTGAGAACATCAAAGTATGAAACAATTGCTTGGCTTGTCATCGGGGTTGTGCATGATTTAAATATTTTGTGTGATGAAGATAGAGCATAGCCAGACTATATGATTTTGTAGGGATAACTTTCTTTGGCCATGTTGTTTTGAGAAGACATGATTGCTTTGTTAGTATGCTTAAAGTATTATTATTTTAATGCCAATATTAAACTTTTGTTTTGAATCTTATGGATCTGAACATTCATGCCACAATAAAGAGAATTACATTGATAATTATGTTAGGTAGCATTTCACATCAAAAATTCTGTTTTTATCATTTACCTACTTAAGAACGAGCATGAATTAAGCTTGGGGATGCTTGATACGTCTCTAACGTATCTATAATTTTTTATTGTTTCATGCTATTATATTATCTGTTTTGGATGTTTAATGGGCTTTAATATGCTCTTTTATATTATTTTTGGGACTAACCTATTAACCGGAGGCCTAGTGCCAGTTTCTGTTTTTGTGTGCCTATTTTAGTGTTTTGCAGAAAAGGAATATCAAACGGAATCCAAACGGAATGAAACCTTCGCGATGATCTTTCTTGGACCGAAAGCAATCCAGAAGACTTGGAGTTGAAGTATGGAACTCCGCGAGGCGGCCACGAGGCAGGAGGGTGCGCCCAGGGGGGTAGGCGCGCCCCTACCCTCGTGGGCCCCATGGAGCTCCACCGACGTACTTCTTTCGCCTATATATACTCTTATACCCTAAAAACATCAGGGGGAGCCACGAAACCACTTTTCCATCACCGCAACTTTCTGTACCCGTGAGATCCCATCTTGGGGCCTTTTCCGGCGATCTGCCGGAGGGGGATTCGATCACGGAGGGCTTCTACATCAACACCATAGCCTCTTCGATGAAGCGTGAGTAGTTTACCACAGACCTTCGGGTCCATAGTTATTAGCTAGATGGCTTCTTCTCTCTCTTTGATTTTCAATACAAAGTTCTCCTCGATGTTCTTGGAGATCTATTCGATGTAATACTCTTTTGCGGTGTGTTTGCCGAGATCCGATGAATTGTGGATTTATGATCAAGTTTATCGATGAATATTATTTGGTTCTTCTCTGAATTCTTATATGCATGATTTGATATCTTTGCAAGTCACTTCGAATTATCGGTTTAGTTTGGCCTACTAGATTGATCTTTCTTGCAATGGGAGAAGTGCTTAGTTTTGGGTTCAATCTTGCGGTGTCCTTTCCCAGTGACTGTAGGGGCAACAAGGCACGTGTTGTATTGTTGCCATCGAGGATAAAAAGATGGGGTTTATATCATATTGCTTGAGTTTATCCCTCTACATCATGTCATCTTGCTTAATGCTATACTCTGTTCTTATGAACTTAATACTCTAGATGCATGCTGGATAGCGGTCGATGTGTGGAGTAATAGTAGTAGATGCAGAATCGTTTCGGTCTACTTGACACGGACGTGATGCCTATATTCATGATCATTGCCTAGATATTCTCATAACTATGCGCATTTCTATCAATTGCTCGGCAGTAATTTGTTCACCCACCGTAATACATGCTATCATGAGAGAAGCCACTAGTGAAACCTATGGCCCCCGGGTCTATTTTACATCATATTAGTTTCCCGTCAACTTGCCAATTTCTGTCGCCATTTATTTTGCAATCTTTACTTTCCAATCTATACAACAAAAATACCAAAAATATTTACTTTACTATCTTTATTAGATCTCACTTTTGCGAGTGACCGTGAAGGGATTGACAATTCCTTTATTGCGTTGGTTGCAAGGTTCTTGATTGTTTGTGCAGGTACTAGGTGACTTGTGCGTTTTCTCCTACTTGATTGATACCTTAGTTATCAAAAACTGAGGGAAATACTTACGCTACTTTGCTGCATCACCCTTTCCTCTTCAAGAGAAAACCAACACATGCTCAAGAGATAGCAGGCGGGCGCTAGCGGCGCAGGGGGCGGTTGGGGGGGCACAACGATGGAACGGAGGCGTGGGGGAGGCAACGGAGCCCGCGGCAGAGGAGGCCGAGTGGGGCTTGGAGCGGCCGAAGGAGACGAGCAGGCCGAGGGAGAGCCGGAGAGTTGGACGCGGTTCGCCATGATCGTCAGGAGGGGAGGTGGCCGCCGGAGCCGGAGTGGCTACCGGCGCGGGAGCGCAGGGAAGGAGCGGAGGGGAGAGAGCTTCCGATGTATGCAAGTTGTGCAATATCGCGCGCTAAACTATTCCGCCTTACTAGCGAAGCATTTTCCACTAAAAAAACTCAAAAAAAAAACAGCAAGAAGCATTTACTCCTAAAAAAGGAAAAAAAAACCTAGCAAGAAGCATTTGACGTTCAGTGTTAGAAGGAAGAGACACTCTTATACAGGATTTAATTAGGAGGATTGGTGATGGCCACAACACCAAAATATGGAGACATAATTTGATCCCGTGAGGCCGATAACAAGTTTGACTGCACACACTCCTGAGTTGGTAAGTGAACTTATTATGCAAAATGAAGCTGGGACCGAACGAGAATAAAACAATTTTTTTATGGCTACAAATCTTGAAGCTATACTTAGGATTTCGTTATGCACCAGGCAACTAGATGAATATCGGTCAATGATTTAGGAGGATAGTGGTATCTCCAGCCTATCAAAGTTCAAGTCCTAGACTACATTTTGGGGATGTTTGCCTTCAGTGAGAGGAAACATTTTCGTCAAGTATGAATGCGTTTGTGTCGACTTCATTAATATCAAAATGGTGTGCCGTCCGGTCTCGAAAGTGCTCATAAAGATAGGATACGCGTATGTGCATTTATAAAGATGCGTGTATGAGTATCTACGTCGGTTTGCAGTGTGTTAAAAAAAGAGAGCTCATCTTGAAGTATACTCCGTATTTCTGAAAATATGTTCGGACCTTAATTCCAAATCTTTCCTCCGGGTCGGTCAAAAGGTCCAAAACCCAAAAGCAAGAGGCAAACAAGCCCAAACCCTTCCAACGAGCCCCCCAACCCCAAGCAGCCGCTGCCGCGCCGCAATCGTCCATGGCGGCTCAGCCGCCGTCTTCCGGAGCGCCGGCGGCAGCCGGAAACACCAAGCGCACCCCGAAGCGGAAGCCCAAGACAAAACCAGCCGCCCCCTCCGCCCTAAACCCTAACTGGGCCCAGCTCCAGTCCAAGCTCCCTGCCTCCACGTTCCTCGGCAAGCGCAAGCGCCCCGCCCCTTCTCCGCCCCCTGCGCCGTCTCCTAACCCGGATGCGGCGGAACTGAGTTTCAAGCTTGAGCCGACCTCTGACGACACCAGGTGAGCAGGTCTTGTCAGTTAGCTTCCCTTGTATGCCGCTTTGAGACGTTTGGGTTTTGATTTAGTGGTGGCGGGCAGCTTGACGAAGGCGTTGGCGCTGGATTGCGAGATGGTCGGGGTTGGGGCTGGTGGCAGCAAGAGCGCCCTCGCCAGGGCCACCTTGGTAAGCACCAATCACCACTTTCTTTTGTTTGGTTTCTTGTGCATTTACTTGGTGCAGTGTCATGCTTCATTGCTACTATGCCGTGCCAATGGTAAACGCTTGGGATGTACGGGATTTCCTGTTGAATTGAACGGGAAGAATGAGGTTCGAGGAGCTGTGCGATCATGAGACAACCGCATGTATAATGTTTTGCATTTTGTGGGGAATGATATTTTCTTCAAAGGGCTTATCAAGTTGTGTCTGGCCTAGGATCTAAACACGGAAGAGCACCCCAATTAGTTGGTTATTAGAATATTCCCAAAAGCGTCTGGCTCGAAATATGACTTCCGAATTAAGTTCCGAATTATTGATGCCGCCAAAGGTAGTGGGGTTGCCATATGCAAAAAGGAACCCATAACCAGAGCTTTGTAGCTATGCGATCTCTGGAACTTTCGGGCCAGAAATCAGATGGATGCCACATTAGTATGTTTAGAAGTTGGTAGCTTTATTTGGCTGCACGAAGATGTTGTAAGCTTGAATTTTGAAGTAGTTACCAGTAATACAATATTTAGGTATTCGTTTAAATAACTCTAGATTAGCTTATGTTCCTTCTAGTAATAACGTATCGTGATTGTTAGTTTGTTACATCATGTGTAATGTGTTAGAGTAGGTATAGTGGTCCTCCATGTCAACTAAAGATGACAATAAGAAAACATATTATACAATGGAATACTCTTGGTGTTATGTCTAACAATTAGTGTTTGATGCCTCTAAAATTTTGTGGTGATTGCTTCCTCCAATCCAAAATGCAAGTCTGTTACGACATGACAGTCTTCAAGACAGTGTTTTTCTAGTGTCTGAAATAAAAACCATTATTACATTATAGAACACATTTCATCATGATAAATCTAGTAAGGGCCTCTTTGCATCCATCGAAGTTCATAGGAATTCTAGAGGATTCCATTCCGTAAGAGTTTTTCTCGTAGTTGCTTTGTCGAATTGGAACCCATAGAAATTTTCTTGATCTAATGGAAAAAATTCTAGATATCAGTTTCCATTGGGTCCAACCTAATGGAAAAAATTTCTTTGTTTCTATGACAACTATGGCATGTGATTAACCATTCAGGAAAAAAAATCCTATGTTGTTTCCTGTGGCGTAACCAAACAACATCAGTTACACATTCCTGTATGATTCAACAACTCATGATCCAATTCCTATGTTTTTCCTGTTTCTGTTCTTTTAAAATCCTGCGACCAAAGAGGCCCTTATATCAGTTTGATATTTGTGATGTTACTAATTCTTTCTTTATAGACGGTCAAACTTATAAATGAACTTATAACATTTTAGGAGTGTTTACACACTACTTTATAGACAGCCAAGCATATACAGTTAGCAGTAGCACTTATAATATTCCACTACATATATTTAAAACACCCGCAGTTAGTTACTACTAAGAGTAATTCGTTAAGTTCATTTGTCTACGGCGAAGCTCAAACCCTTGTTACGTGGAACTAACCACTGACTCATACTCTTTCTTACTTCTGTTATGACCCTGTCGTCCATACTTACCCATTTCTTCAAATGTCTGCGGAGGGTTAACACTCTAGAACAGTAACACCCCTACCATCATTGACCTTGCTCCTCCATGACCACTGCTCCATCAAGGAGCATCTACAGCACCACACATGTATATGAACCGTGGCAGTTCATGCTCTTCTTCGCCTACACATGGGCAGCTCATATGCTTGGCCAGATCGATTTCAGTTTTTCTGTTCTATTTCTTTTTAGGGCCAGTTGGCTATGTTATGTCTGTCAACTCTTTGCTAAGCTACCAATTTATCCTTCTCAATAAGTAGTCAGTGCAACAATACAGTTCAATGCTAGATGTCTTGTTATCTTTGATGTTTGTGGAAAAGAAAAGATAGCATAGATGGCACCTCAAAGGGAAAATGCATGTACATGCACACACGGGTACATGAGTTATCCCCATCATCCGCTGCCATAAAGTTGCTTTGAGATTCACAAAAGAACTTGCTAAAAGAAATCATCCTGTAGTGTTTTCTTTGTTTCTGGAAAATGAAAAGCCTTGATTGAACTGAATAGGCATAAAGCTAGCACAGGGCCATGCCAATGAACGGAAAGCAAGTTACCTACAGTGGGCATATGTTTTTCCCTTTTTTTTTCAGGAGGGTGGACTATGCTGACCTGCCCATTCAGTCT